>NC_139628.1:21070523-21095523 GCF_964638095.1 Poromitra crassiceps | reverse complement strand
CATCCTCTGCTCTGCAGCCAGACTCCACCTACCTGAGCCTCCATCCAGCCACCATGGATCAGAACCAAACATATTCTACTCTGCAGCCAGACTCCACCTACCTGAGCCTCCATCCAGCCACCATGGATCAGAACCAAACATATTCTACTCTGCATCCAGACTCCACCTACCCGAGCCTCAGTCCAGCCACCATGGATCAGAACCAAACATACTCTACTCTGCAGCCAGACCAGAGCCTCATCCACCATGGATCATCAGGACCAAACATCCTCTCAGACAGACTAGTTAGTAGTGGAGTGCTGAGATGATAGAGTTGTAAACCTGTATTTGATTCAAGATTCAAGATATTTTAATAGTCATAGTAAATAATTAGATTACAAATGAGGAATTTGACTTAGTGTTAAAGTAAAAAGTTCTATAAAGTGACATATAATGGAGGGGGGGTTAACGTCCTGATTTGTGGGGCCTTTCGGGTCTCATTGAAGATGCAGATGGCAGTTTGAAAGAAAGTGTATCTGTGTGGAGAGGTTCTGGTACTGAGATAAAGTGTGTCTATGTGGAGAGGTTCTGGTACTGAAAGAAAGTGTCTCTGTGTGGAGAGGTTCTGGTACTGAAAGAAAGTGTCTCTGTGTGGAGAGGTTCTGGTACTGAAAGAAAGTGTCTCTGTGTGGAGAGGTTCTGGTACTGAAAGAAAGTGTCTCTGTGTGGAGAGGTTCTGGTCCTGAAAGAAAGTGTCTCTGTGTGGAGAGGTTCTGGTACTGAAAGAAAGTGTCTCTGTGTGGAGAGGTTCTGCTGCTGAAAGAAAGTGTCTCTGTGTGGAGAGGTTCTGGTACTGAAAGAAAGTGTCTCTGTGTGGAGAGGTTCTGCTGCTGAAAGAAAGTGTCTCTGTGTGGAGAGGTTCTGGTACTGAGATAAAGTGTCTCTGTGTGGAGAGGTTCTGGTACTGAAAGAAAGTGTCTCTGTGTGGAGAGCTCTGGTACTGAGAGAAAGTGTCTCTGTGTGGAGAGCTCTGGTACTGAAAGAAAGTGTCTCTGTGTGGAGAGGTTCTGGTACTGAAAGAAAGTGTCTCTGTGTGGAGAGGTTCTGCTGCTGAAATAAAGTGTCTCTGTGTGGAGAGGTTCTGGTCCTGAAAGAAAGTGTCTCTGTGTGGAGAGGTTCTGGTCCTGAAAGAAAGTGTCTCTGTGTGGAGAGGTTCTGGTAAAGAAAGTGTCTCTGTGTGGAGAGGTTCTGGTAAAGAAAGTGTCTCTGTGTGGAGAGGTTCTGGTCCTGAAAGAAAGTGTCTCTGTGTGGAGAGGTTCTGGTAAAGAAAGTGTCTCTGTGTGGAGAGGTTCTGGTAAAGAAAGTGTCTCTGTGTGGAGAGGTTCTGGTCCTGAAAGAAAGTGTCTCTCTGTGGAGAGGTTCTGGTCCTGAAAGAAAGTGTCTCTGTGTGGAGAGGTTCTGGTCCTGAAAGAAAGTGTCTCTGTGTGGAGAGGTTCTGCTGCTGAAAGAAAGTGTCTCTGTGTGGAGAGGTTCTGGTACTGAAAGAAAGTGTCTCTGTGTGGAGAGCTCTGGTACTAAAAGAAAGTGTCTCTGTGTGGAGAGGTTCTGGTGCTGAAAGAAAGTGTCTCTGTGTGGAGAGCTCTGGTACTAAAAGAAAGTGTCTCTGTGTGGAGAGGTTCTGGTGCTGAAAGAAAGTGTCTCTGTGTGGAGAGGTTCTGGTCCTGCAGCACCTCCTGCTGGCTGCCCACTGTTACAGGGGAAGCATGTGTTGGTGAGGACTGACAACCGCTCAACAGTGGTTCTCAAACTGTTTTGGCTTCAGTTCCCCCTTTGTGATTTCTGAATCCAAGTACCTTTACCTAGTCTCGGTTTCCAGACGTTTGGTGAGCGGCGCCAACAGCACCACCTAACCACGTCTGGGAATTTACTGTTCCAAATCTGGTTCAGAGCCCGGCGAGAACGGCCGGCAGCAGACACGCCTGCATTTATTATTAGTAGCGGCAATGCAATGTTTCATAGTTCCAATATAGAGCAATACACTGATGTGCTGCAAAGAGAGTTTATACCTGTTGTTTATTTTACAATCATTTGTCCTACCCGGAAGTGGTCCGCTTGCTACTGTGAAGCGCTGTGAAGTCATCAGACAGCAGGCTCTGTAACGTTAGCCTCGGGAGTCGGGCTTATCGCTGGGGGAAAGACCTCTAGCCGCCGGGGCCGGATGAAACACGTCCTATTAACAGGTTATGTTTGTTTCTAAGTGATTAATATGTTTCTCCGCAAACGTGGCGATGTTTTGCGAGACACCGGTTCTGCATGAGCGTCACTGCCCCCAGAAAGCAGGCCCAACAGCACCACCTAACGTTATGAAAAGATTTAAATAGTAATATTCTCAGTCTTACAGTAGTGAAACAGATTAAGACTGAGAGCTGAGTCTACCCTTTACCCCACTACAACATTTTGCTTGGAAAACTGCAAGAGAAAAATATAGCTATGATGCAATGAATGAATGATAACCAACCTTTTCAATAATATAACAAATTGCAAAATAAGAAATGGAGTGAAAGAGTTGCAATTAGTGCCTCCTGAGCAGATTTAGTTTCACTATTATAAAAAAAAATAATTTCCCCCTTTCTCTAAAGTACCCCTGTAGTACCTCCACATACCCCTAGGGGTCCACATACCACAGTTTGGGAAGCACTGGCCTACATCAACAGATAGGACCTGTGGCGTTGGGCCACAGAGCACCTCTGTTCTCTCAAGGCGCCGCACAGTCCAGGCCTGGAGAACATGGGAGCTGACCTCATGTGGAGGGGCGCCCCCTGGAGGATGAATAGATACCGACGTTGTGGCCAAGATTGGTGCCACATCTGGAGAGTGGAAGTGGACCTGTTCACCACTCAGCAGGACGCTCACTGTCCCCTGTGGTTCTCCCTGTTTCCCAGAGATGCTCCCCCGTCAGGGGTGGATGTGTTCGGACACATGCCATGGCCAGAAAAGATACTATTATGATTTTCCTCTCCTCCAGCTCATTCCCCCCCCTCCTGGTGAGAGTGGAGAGACTGTTGCCCATCTGCACCTGTGTCAGGTGCTGCAGGGGACAAGGGGCGGGGCTTCCCCTGGTTGTCTCGGGGGGCTTGGTGGCTGGAGTGCCTGGGGCGTACGGGGCTGTCATTGCTGTGCGTGGGGTGTTCTTGATGGGCGGGGTTTGGGGAGTGGAGCAGTTGTTTGGAGTGGAGGCAGTGGTTTGTGGCATTGTCAGTGTCTTGGCTGTGCCTTATTTGATTGGTTGGTGCTGTCTGGGCAGGTGTACAGTCATTGGTTTCTTTCAGGGTTATGGAGTTCCTTCAGGGGCTCCAAACTTTTAAACTTTTAAGCTTTTCAACTTTTGAATGGCAGTGTAAGCTTTTCAACTTTTGAATGGCAGTTTATCACCTCATGTAATTGTTTCTCCTTTACGTTCACTTTTATCTGTTTACATCTCTGTAAAGTTGCATGTTTGTTTTCTACTTGTATCCATTTATACCCTTTATTCCCTTTTATTCATTTTTTATCATTTTGTATGTATTCCTTTTTATTATTTAACTGTTTAATATATTTGATTGTGAAAGAAATCTGTCATTTTTTTACAGGTAAAGTGCTATAAAAATAAAGTTATTATTATGATGATTATTATCATCAATATTATTATGATTATGTTAAACCACTTAGCGCTTTTTTCTTCTTCTCACGGAGGTGAGTTACCTGTTTCCAAAATGTAACTTCACTTGAAGCAAGGAATCAAATTCTGCTTTACTGATTGTAAATATTAAAACTTCACTGTGCATAGTTTGTTCATGTATATCTTAGGATGAAGTACATGACTTGTTTATGTGATATATTTTTCAGAAGCCATTTCTAATAAAGACTCAAAATAAATATTTGTCTTCTTTTTCACTGACTCCCAGCCAGTGGTGAACTGGGAAAATCATTCAGGCCGGGAAATTAAGCTGACATAGAGCCCCAGTCAGGGGTTTGAGGATCCCCCACCAGGATAATCTAGTTTCCTGCATTCTGGTGAATTGTATTACACTGATACCAGAGTGTAAAGGCAACACTGTATAGTGCAGTTGTGTAGGCTTCGTTTGACCATTGCAGGGACGCATTAAGTGGGGGGTCTGGGGGTCGTCCCCCATTTTGAGAATCAAACATGTATTTTCCTGCATTCTGCGGATTTTTGTAAATGCTCCAATTTGTGCCTTTTCTGCCATTTTTCTTTTGTTTTTCTTTTCTTTTAAGCATACAGGCCATTTAGCAGCCAGGCCACCGGGAAAACTCCCTATGCTCCCTATGGCCAGTCCGGGCCTGCTCCCAGCTCTTTGTCACTCAAAGTATGACTCACTGCTTGAATGACAACACACAGCAGTAGACAATATTTGTAAGACTTCAACAGATTTTTAGGGGACCACCTACTGTTATTGTTATTGTACTGATCCTATAGCGGCTATAGGCTATAGCGGCTATAGGCTCATATAGGCTATAGTATAGCCTATATGAGCCTATTGTTTCTCTCCATCTTCTCCATGAAATACCCATGAAAATGTGCACCATGGTAATTAGACCCACCAGAACTAATTTATTACCGCCATCAGCCTGATGGTGGTGCTATAATTAAGGTGCTATAATTAAGGAGGGGGGGTGGGGGTCAAGTCAAGTCAAGTCAAGTTTATTTATATAGCCCTAATTCACAAGCATGTCTCAGAGGGCTTCACAGAAAGTATGTCTAGCTGATTCTAGCTAACACACAGTAACAAGAATATACAGAATAAAGATAACATTTGAACATTTGAAGAAAGCAGGAGAGTGGAGGAGGGAGGGAGAGGGAGGAGGGAGGAGAGGGGGGAGGTGGGGAGAAAATAGGAAATGTGGAGAGGTGGGAGGGCGCAGGGGAAGGAGAGCAGTGGGAATGTGAGAGAGGGGAGAGGACAGAGAGGAGGAGAGAACAGAGAAGGAGAGGTGGAAGGGTACAGGGGAGGTAGAGTAGAGGTAGGGTCTAGGGTGGAGGGAGGGAGGGAGGAGAGGGGGGAGGTGGGGAGAAAATAGGAAATGTGGAGGAGGAGAGAACAGGGGAGGAGAGATGAGGGTGCAGGGGAGGGAGAGCCAGGGTAGGGGTAGGGTCTAGGGTTGGGGGAGGGGAGGGAGTAGGATACGGGCCCGGATTAGGGCGAGGGTGGGGAGAAATGGGAAATGTGGAGGAGGAGAGAACAGAGAAGGAGAGGGTGCAGGGGAGGGAGAGCAGGGGGAATGTGAGAGGGAGGAGAGGGCAGAGAGGAGGAGAGAACAGAGAAGGAGAGGTGGGAGGGCGCAGGGGAAGGAGAGCAGTGGGAATGTGAGAGAGGGGAGAGGACAGAGAGGAGGAGAGAACAGAGAAGGAGAGGTGGAAGGGTACAGGGGAGGTAGAGTAGAGGTAGGGTCTAGGGTGGAGGGAGGGAGTAGGATACGGGCCCGGATTAGGGCGAGGGTGGGGAGAAAATGGGAAGTGTGGAGGAGGAGAGAACAGAGAAGGAGAGGTGGGAGGGTGCAGGGGAAGGAGAGCAGGGGGAATGTGAGAGAGGGGGGAGGACAGAGAGTAGAGGTGCAGGGGAAGGAGAGCAGGGGAAGAAGAGCAGGGGGAATGTGAGAGAGGGGGGAGGACAGAGGGTAGAGGTAGGGTCTAGGGTGGAGGGAGGGAGTAGGATACGGGCCCGGATTAGGGCGAGGGTGGGGGGAAAATGGGAAATGTGGAGGAGGAGAGGACAGAGAAGGAGAGGTGGGAGGGTGCAGGGGAAGGAGAGCAGGGGGAATGTGAGAGAGGGGGGAGGACAGAGAGGCAGAGAAGGAGAGGTGGGAGGGTGCAGGGGAAGGAGAGCAGGGGGAATGTGAGAGAAGGGAGAGCAGGAAGTGGCAGGGATTCAGGAAAATAGGGGAGAAGAGGAGAAGGAGCAGAGGGGGGGGAGAATGAGGAGAGAGCAGGAGAAGGGAGGGGGGGGCGGTGGGATGTGGGGGAGGAAAGAGCATGGAAAGAGAGGAGAACAAGAAGGGGGAAGAAGGGAAGAAGCGGGGAAAGGGGGAAAGAGAGGGGGGGGGGGAGAAGATCAGACAACTGACTACTCTAAGCATTAACCAGAGCTAACTGGGACATAGTATCTAGCTAATCTACAGCCTAATCTGGCCTATCCTACCCTGCTCTAGTCTGATTTTAGCCTGAACACTAACAGGTCAGCCTTAGGCTGTAGCTAATCTATCGCCTACCTAAGCTGTTCTAAACCAACCGGCAGCCCTCGACCAGTGATGAAGAGCACCGATGCCCCCCGACCCGGCCCCCGCCCACATATGGCGTGGGAGGGAAGGCCAGGCCGGGACACAGCGGCACCCCCTCACCCCCAGTGAACGCAAGAAAACCTTTCCACCATATGGATCGCCGCATGGATTGCCCCAGTGACTTGGCTGAGGAGGAACCTTGTGAGGTCGTTGTGCTAGGGGCCAATTGCTGCGGCCCAGGCGGACCCAGCCCCCACGCGACCCGCCCCCCCAGCCCCCAGCCACCAGCATAGTGACTGAGAGCGTGAGAGCAGGCCACGCGGGGGACGGGCCCACCCACCAGGCCACAGCAGCGGACCCCCATCTGGGGACTCCCCTCCGAGACAGGCCGAGAGATGCCGGGCTAAACCATGCACAGAGTTTCCGATAATGAAACTCTGTGAATGGTTTATTATGGAAATAAAATGTACAAGAGAACAGAAAATTGAAAATGTAAAAAAAGAGTCCAACAGAAGGGATATAAAAATGTAATTTTTAAATTATCCTAAGATCAGGGAAGGGAGTTGAAAATCTAAAAAGTAGAGTCCAAAAATAAATAGAAAATGCAGTCTTTAAGTGTTCGTAGGTTTAGAGAATACTAGTTAATTAGCTAGGTGACAAAAAGGGTAACAAGATTGGGAGTTCCATGAGGATGATCTGAGGAATCCATGAGTCCGCGTTGTTGAGGCTGGGGGGGGGGGGGGGGGTCCCCCCCTTCCCTTAGGCAGGCAGGTGACCAGGATGATGAGGATAGGGGTCGGTGGTGGTGAAGAGCCCGGGGTGTCAGACAGTAGATGGAGTAGCGGGTAGATGGCCTAGGGTGACGACAGGTGGCTAGGGCGATGACGGCCGGACCTAGGGCTGCAGCGGCGGGGGTGTACGTCAGGCCAATGAAGGACACCTGAGGGGGAGAGAGAGAAGAGAGCGGGGGAATCTGCGCAGAGGTGGAACTAACTCTATAGACAACAATAGAATTAGGTCCAAACAAAATTTATTAGGATTTTTTTTTTTTTTTTTTTTTTTTTTAGGATGACTAATACTATACTGCTAATTCAGGTCTAAGTACCACCTAACACCACTGTCAATGATTCGGCCCTGTTTAGCGAACCTTAATCATGACCTACAACAAACAAAACTAAATTAGGTCAAGTCTAAGTTTATACTGATACTGCTGGCTTGTGATTGCCCGCTCAGCAGTTCAGGACTAGTTTTTTTCACCAGCTATTAGATTTTGTATCTAAGCTACTGGGTCAAATGATGCCATATTATTAAATTAGGTCAAGTATAAGTTTATAATGATATTGCTGGCTTGAGACAGCCCGCTCAGCAATTCAGGATTGTATGTACTCAAGAGCTAATAAATATTTCTAAAGAATGACATCATCAAACACAACTATCAAGCAGCCAAATGATTGGGAGAATAAATGGGTTTTGAGTCTAGTTTTGAAGATTTCAATGGAGCCAGCTTCCCTAACTGACAGAGGAAGCTGGTTCCAGAGATGTGGAGCACGGTAAGAGAATGCTCTGCTACCTGCTGATTTTTTCTTAATTTTAGGGACGGTAAGATAATTACCGTCCTGTGAGCGGAGAGTACGCGTGGGAACATAGGGAATGATTAGCTCAGATAAGTACGGAGGTGCGAGCCCATGCAGGGATTTATAGGTTAACAGAAGCACCTTAAAGTCTGATCTGGCCTGAATTGGGAGCCAGTGGAGGGAGATTAAGACCGGAGTTATATGATCAAACTTCTTAGTTCTAGTTAGAATTCTAGCAGCGGCGTTTTGCACGAGTTGTAATTTATTTGTGCTACAAAGTGGAAGGCCAGAGAATAAGACGTTACAGTAGTCGAGTCTAGATGAAACAAAGGCGTGTATTAAGGTTTCGGCATCCGTTGCATTTAGCAAGGGACGGATCTTTGAAATATTGCGGAGATGAAAGAAAGCTATTTTAGTGATATCCTTAATGTGAGCATCGAATGACAGAGTAGGATCAAAGGTAACACCTAGGTTTTTCACCTTTGAGTTTGGAGTAATTACGCAGTTCTCAATGTTCAGACTAAGATCAGTGAGAAATGGAAGTTGGGTTTTTGGGCCAACAACTAGTAGTTCAGTTTTGTTGGCGTTTAGTCGTAAGAAATTATTTGACATCCAGTCTGTAACAGCGATTAAGCAGGATTCAAGATTAGCGAGTTTAGAGCGATCGTCTGGTCTAATTGGTATATAAATTTGGGTATCATCGGCATAACAGTGAAAGTTAATGCCATATCTACGGAAAATTTCGCCAAGAGGCAGTAAGTAAACTCCAAAGAGTAAGGGACCCAGGACTGATCCCTGCGGTACACCAAACTTCACTGAGGAGAAAGTGGACATGATATTTTTATATGAGACACAATGTGTCCTATCAGACAAATATGACTTTAGCCAGGATAGGGCAGTGCCCCGGATACCTACGTAGTTAGATAAGCGGTCTAGGAGGATCTTATGATCGATTGTATCGAAGGCTGCGCTTAAGTCTAATAAAATGAGAAGAGAGGAGAAATTAGAGTCGGACGCGAGGAGAAGGTCATTGGTTACTTTTGTAAGAGCAGTTTCAGTACTATGGAGTGATCTAAAACCAGATTGAAAGGGATCGAGAAGTTTATTATGCGAGAGGTAGTCAGTTAATTGTGTTGAGACTACTTTTTCAAGAACTTTAGAGAGGAAGGGGAGATTTGAGATTGGCCTGAAGTTGTTAAGAACCTCAGAATCAAGGTTTGGCTTTTTAAGTAGAGGTTTGATTACAGCAGATTTGAAGGAGGCAGGGACAGTGCCAGAGGAGAGGGAGCTATTGATAATGTTAAGTAAGGGGGGGCCTAGTATTGGAAGGAGTTCCTTAATCAACTTTGCAGGGAGAGGGTCGAATAAACAGGTTGTGGATTTAGATGAAAGTACAATTTTTGAAAGTGCATTTAGGGAGATAGTCTCAAAATTCGAGAGTATAGTACTCTCGTCTAAGGTTCTAAGGACAGGGCTAGGAAAGGGGTTAGCACCCTTTGTGAGTAATAGAGAGTTGCTAATTTCATCTCTAATACAGATAATTTTACGGTTAAAGAAGTCAAGGAAATCATTAGCTGTAAATGGAGAGTTTGTATTGGGGGATGGTTTGCGAGTAAGATTTGCGACCGTGTCAAATAAAAATTTAGGATTATTTTTATTAGTGTTAATAAGATCTGATAGGTAGGAGGCTCTTGCAGCGGAGAGCATACATTTGTATTTTAATAGGCTATCACTCCAAGCTAGTCGATAGACTTCAAGCTTGGATGATCGCCATTTACGTTCTAGTTTTCTGCATATTAGTTTTGGGGGTGTAAATTAATGTATCTCCCACACGTCTACCACACCTTGTGTAAGAGGAGATGCGTTCTAGAACTTTGTATGATGATGATGATGATGATGATGATGATTATGATTATTATTATTATTATTAATATTATTATTATTTATTCAGGGGGAGTCTCACTGAGAGCAATGTTCTCTTTTTCAGGAGCGCCCTGATCACATTCGCACATTCGCACACACACACAAACACTACACACACACAGACACGCGCATGCACACACACACACACACACACACACACACACACACACACACACACACACACACACACACACACACACACACACACAGTCTGATCTGCTGGCCACTGAGCAGCTCGGAGCGGTTGGGGTGAAGGGCGTTGCTCAAGGGCAGCTCAGTGGTGGTAATGAGGGAGGGGCAAGCACTGCGCTTCACTTTCCCCACCCAGTTGTTGCAGTTCCTCCTGATCGCCTGTAGAGGTCATTCTTCATTAACTCAACGTTCCAATGAAAGTCTTGAGAGCATCTTCTTGGGGTGGCACATAAAGCAGGGAGGATTCATCAAACCAACCAATGAGATGTCTGATATCTGAATGTGAATTTGAGCCACTGTGCTGCCAATTTAATTTACAAATGGCTACGTGTTCATGTTGAGGGGGAAAATCCATCAATCACTTAAGCTCTAAATATATAGAATCCACCTGCAGGCAGCCGGTGTTATTACTTTTACAAGACATTTACAAGTAGGCCTTCTAACTTATTTTAAAAGTACCATGAGTGTGTTTTGTTATGTGAGAATATGTGTGACTATTCATGACAGATCTCCTCATTTCTCATGGCAGATTTCTCATTTGCCAAATTTTACAAACCAAGCAAAATACACACGAAGTAACCAGGAAGCGAAGCCAGTGTGAAGTTGCATGTGTGTATTCATACTGAATTATTCTCATTATTTATTCATATTGTATTATTTGGAGTGGTTTTGTTGTTTTGCTTTTGCTTGCCTGGCAGGGACTGGGACACTCCTAGCCTAGGTAAACCCAGCCACCACGTGACCTGCTCTCTCAGTTCCCAGTCACTATCGTCTAGCGAACGGGCCATTCAAATCGATTTCCGCGGCGGTTGAAAGACTCCCGCAGACCCGCAGCCACCCCGCAGCCAATGAGTGACGGCGTGACTGCCAACATCAGTCCTGCCGTGATCGGCCAATCAGAGAGTGCGTCTTTGTCAATGACGTGTAACAGCTGCAGCGGCTTAGCACTAGCCGTTAGCATTTGGCCTCTCTAAAGCATAGCTCCCGAGCTAGCTACTAGCTGGCTAGCTATATGGCTATGCAACTACGTGAGGAAATTCAAGTGAAAACAGCTGTTGAGGTTGAGGTCTGTTGATCAAAATAACACCTAGCGTTATCGAAATCGGATTTTAGCGGACCATACAAGCCAGGGCTTCAGAGCTGATCACCTGGACACATTTTATGGCGAAATTATCTGATAAACTTGTCTGTGCTGCTCTGTGGTGATCAGCTAATGTCTTCATAGCATTGTGATTATGATTTAATGCATTATGGAAGATAAACGCTGGTTTAACATAATTAAAATAATTCCCTACCAAACATGTAAAGTGACGCTTCTGGGCAGTAGACCATTTGGGCATAACATTATGTAATGTGACATGAGATCACCACATTTCAATAAATATAACGTTTTTGCACATTTGAATGCTGCTGGTCGTTTGTTTAATGCTGTATATATTGGATATTTAAAGCTGATACACAACACAATTGTGTTGAGGTAATTCTGCAAAGCTCAGTTAAAAATATAACATGTAACACTTTACACAATCAAATCTAACTTATTCACAGCAATACACAGTCCAGTAGTACAGTGGGCTAATTGTTTGAATTATATCGAAATATATTTGCATGGTGTAGCATGTAATGCAGATAATGTAGCTAGATACTCTGACACAGAAAGGCAGACAAGCTAGCAGCAGGGATCTTGTCACACTGATTCCAGATAAACTCCTCTGTCTAGCCAGCTATACAATATTATTGTAGCCTACATATAAATGTGTTTTTATTGTAAAACTAAAATGTGAAGTAGAGCCAATTTATTGGAGCGGACATCACAGTAGGAGATGCCGGTAGAAGCGCGTTACGCTGTCACTTACCTAAATCACGTTAAATCGACGAGGGGTATATATAGACCCAGGATTACATATATGTTTCACATAGGGTGGTGTTTTCATTTGATGTTTTATTTGGTCCAATATTGAAATGTTATACAATTGCAGGTTGTGTTACCATTACACAAAATTGAGATCTACCTTCATATCTATTTCGGCTCATTTGGTTGCTATTTAGTAGCGAAATACAGTAGCACAATGCATGCTGGGAGGAAGTGAACAACAACAAACCATAACAAACGCATCACAGAATGAAGCCTAAGCTGGTAAGTCTGTTAAGATAATGTTTAGCGAATATAATTCATAATCGTTTTAATAATAATAATAATTCTAGGCAATGAAGACAAAACCCAAGACTGTGTTACAGTAGGCTAAGTGTATCTTGTCCTATAATTGACTAGACAGAGGTTGAAGTACAAGAGATAACATTTATTACAAAAGTTTACATCATCTGCAGATCACCAGATTTGTTGTAATTGTGAACACAAAGGGAGCAAAGACATGGTTTTCAAGTATAACACAATGTACAACTTTTATTCAAAGACAGGATTGAAAAATATAGGTCACTTGTATTCACTTCAGACAAGACACTACGTTAAAGTCTGAAATTTACCTAGATTTGCTATAAGAATTGACATTTCAGCTTGTCACCTGATGTAATTATTAATGGACAGTAGCCTACAGTAGTAAAGATTTTGAAAATTTTGATTAATCAATCCAAGTCAGAAACAACATGTGCTGTGAGCCTTTTACAATTCAAAAACCTTACTTCCAACAATTAACTAGCCTGCACTAACTACTGCACAGTATCGTGTACAAATATTGAATGCAACAGTCTCGTTCTGGAGCGAACCCCTCAGCTGAATTCACGTTGGAATATGATATCAAGGCTTGATAGATTTGATTGTACTCATACAGCAGTGTGGAGCTTAACATCTAGCTAGGTTGCATCTGGAATATGATCTGGATTATGTATAATATACAGTATAACATTACGCTCACTATGTCATGACATTCACGTTAACGCTATAGCCTCCAAAAATCTACTGTAGCTAGCTAGCGTCAGCTACATCTGTAACCACGCTGAAATGCGAGTGCATTAACGTTATTTCTAGCTAGGTCAAACACACCTTACCGTTATGAGTGTGGCCGTTTTTGATTAACATTAAGTCCACGATCATTTCCGGGCTGTAGCAGAGTCGAGCCCCGGAGGCAGCCTGGAGCTCTGCGAGCTCCAGAGGGGTGCGCGATGCACTGCTGCCGTGCCCGACACCCTGCATGAGCTTGATTTGATTTGTTTTGTCTGGTACTATTCAATATGATTTATGCAGATAAGACAGCGTGTCCCTGAAAACTAGATCATATCACTGTATAGATGATGACTGTTCTTCACAGCCACAAATATCTCTCCAGATCTGCGGCCATCTGCAGCAGGGATCGAGGTTTGGGTCCGTGTAGACAGTTGTCCTGTTCCTCTTTCATTCCCTGACCACCGTCACAGGAGTCCTTGGCAGAGGCGATGTTCTCTCTTCTTGGAAGCTATAATAATATAAAACGTAGCAGTTACTGTATGTTACACGTGGCTAACGTTAGCTAGCTTCTGACATGTTTTTCTAGAATTCATTAGATCGTTAAATGCTCCCGTAATCTAGCTAGCTAACGTTACCTCGCTAACCCCCACACAGCCGATGAGGAAAAGTCATTCATTTATCGAATGTCTTTCTTACCAAACACAATTACGCTAGTTTCTGAGATAATATATAGTGTGGCATATACCTGTGAATAACATATTCTTACCTGGAAATCACACATCGATCCGTAGGCCAGCTCTGAGTCTGTTTACATTTCGGGCGGAGGGGGGCTTGGTTGGTTGTAGCTGGTTGTAACCATTTGCGTGCTAGCAGTACTGAAATGAAAAGTGTTAGCTCGCTTGCTAACAACAAAGGTCGCAGAGCGATGACGCCATCTGCTGCACTGCGCATGTGCTCTGTGCACAAAGCTGGTTGGATGAAGGTTGCGTAATGGAGCGGTCTATCGGGGGGGGCCCAACAACCGCAGGAAATCGTTTAGCACAGGCGAGGGACCAGACCATAGTGACTGAGAACAGGTCTGAGAGCAGGTCACGTGGGGGATGGGTTTACCCAGGCTAGTACACTCCCCCCCGCCTTTCCAACACACCTGGAGCGGATCAGGCAATCAGTGGATGGGGCTGATTTAACCCAGCTGTGACGAGCTGCATACAGTGGTAGACGGATCAATAAGCGTCTTTTACCGCAACGCGGCGTTAATTCTGTTTGCCGTTAGTATGTGGTATCAAAGTGGGACACTAGGGGGCGGCAGTGCACAACTACCTACAGTACAGTATATGCAGCAAGCAGGGAGGCTCTCGCTCTCAGCCTACGAAATCAATCGTGTTTTGTCTCCCCTTGATGATTAAAGTCCCTGGAAACCAAATCCACAAACTAACTATTAAATTAACTATTAAATGTAGGGTCTTATGTGAGTAATTGTGTGCCTCTGAAAAGAGAGAGAATTACTTTCAACCCTAACCCCGAAAATCGACACTTTTCTACAAGGTCTGGATTTCCATTTCCTCATTGAAGAGAGCGGAGCGCGCGGTGCTAAAATGAATGATCTTATCACGTCATAATTATTATTATTATTATTCCTTTGTGTGACATTTGTGCATTCCTGCTGAATATTCTACATGCAGAATAAAATCACTTGCGATGGGGGGTGGAATGTTTCATGTACTCTGCCAACAGTATCCTTTGTACATGTATCCTTTGTACATGTATCCTTTATAAATAAAATAAATAACTCCCATAGCCTACACCTTAATCAAGAGGTGAGAGTAGCTACTTTATTTATTTGTCATCTGGTTCTCGGCCACGCTGGCCGCCCGTCATGTCGCTCAGCAGGCACAGCGTGCGCAGAGCCTGCGGTTCTCGTAGGGGAGCTGTGTGTGTGTGTGTGTGTGTGTGTGTGTGTGTGTGTGTGTGTGTGTGTGTGTGTGTGTGTGTGTGTATGTGTGTGTGCGCGCGCGCGCGCCGTGCCCATTGTCTGAAAACATATTTTTATCAAACAATATAGGCCTACTCTGGTTATGTAGGCTCTTTCACACCAGCCTTGAAAGCCACAGATTTTATATATAGCCTATTGTAATATAGGCTACTGTAGGCCTATTCTCATCGGGACTGCCCCCGTTCCTTTATTTACATTTCAATAGGTTGGCCACATGAGACAATAGACAGGTAGGGTCTAATAGGGGTGAAACATTCCACCCGCAGAAGTCACAAGGCTGATGCAGATCGCAAGTTGTGGAAAGGGTTTGGAGGCCTTCAACTTTGCACATGCAGCGGAGCAGTTCAATGCAGTGAAGTCCCGACGCAAATAAATGCTAAACGAAAACGGGCAGAACCGAGCAGCCAGCCACTTTATTAAAAAATTTTTTTACAAGTGATTCTTCATTTATTAGTTTTCAAGTTATTTAATTTCACGTTCTAGAGACATTCTAGGCATGCCAGACAGTGCATGTATTTACTTAGGTGCCCAATAATGCTGCTATAGGCTATTTGTTTAATTTATTGTTGCTTGCTGAGTTTGCACTTTGCAGTTAGGCCAAAGGCCTTTAATAGGCTACATTCAGCAGTCAGACACCTCAGGCTATCATTGAAAATGTTTTTAATTAGGCTACATGAATAAACAAACGTCTTCAGTCAGGGTTCCATAAGTCTCTACTCTTCCTTCATGTTCACTTGTCCGACTATCCCAGAAACTGAGAAAATGTAAACATAAAAATATGCTTCTAAAATATAGAAGGCTAAATAAAATAAGTAACCGACCAGCATATTTATTGTTGTTTTTAACTGAGCAGCCTACTAGCCTGCAGTTTATGTCGCGCCTGACTCCGTGACATGACATGTTTGTGAATGCGCATTCGCAGCAGTGCCAGGCCGGGCAGCCAAACAGCACCGCAACGACTTCATAAAATTTAATCAACCCCCCCCCCTCCTAATAATAGCCATATAAGACAAATAAAAATGTTACTATAATAAACAGAAATAAAAGAAACAAGCTTGTTTCCGTACAACATCGGGACTGCCCCCGTTCCTTTATTTACATTTCAATAGGTTGGCCACATGAGACAATAGACAGGTATGGGTCTAATAGGGGTGAAACATTCCACCCTCCATCCCCCTCCCCCAATTCCAGTCTCCAGTGTCCCTGCAGAAGTCACAAGGCTGATGCAGATCGCAAGTTGTGGAAAGGGTTTGGAGGCCTTCAACTTTGCACATGCAGCGGAGCAGTTCAATGCAGTGAAGTCCCGACGCAAATAAATGCTAAACGAAAACGGGCAGAACCGAGCAGCCAGCCACTTTATTAAAAAAATTTTTTACAAGTGATTCTTCATTTATTAGTTTTCAAGTTATTTAATTTCACGTTCTAGAGACATTCTAGGCATGCCAGACAGTGCATGTATTTACTTAGGTGCCCAATAATGCTGCTATAGGCTATTTGTTTAATTTATTGTTGCTTGCTGAGTTTGCACTTTGCAGTTAGGCCAAAGGCCTTTAATAGGCTACATTCAGCAGTCAGACACCTCAGGCTATCATTGAAAATGTTTTTAATTAGGCTACATGAATAAACAAACGTCTTCAGTCAGGGTTCCATAAGTCTCTACTCTTCCTTCATGTTCACTTGTCCGACTATCCCAGAAACTGAGAAAATGTAAACATAAAAATATGCTTCTAAAATATAGAAGGCTAAATAAAATAAGTAACCGACCAGCATATTTATTGTTGTTTTTAACTGAGCAGCCTACTAGCCTGCAGTTTATGTCGCGCCTGACTCCGTGACATGACATGTTTGTGAATGCGCATTCGCAGCAGTGCCAGGCCGGGCAGCCAAACAGCAACGACTTCATAAAATTTAATCAACCCCCCCCTCCTAATAATAGCCATATAAGACAAATAAAAATGTTACTATAATAAACAGAAATAAAAGAAACAAGCTTGTTTCCGTACAACACTTTATTTGCAAAAACACAACCCAGTGGGACATTGGGAAAACCTTCATCATTTCACACACAAAAATTAAAATAAATTAGCCTGGTAAAATTAACCAGTAGATATTGCTGTGTAAAATAAATACAAAACGAATTATGCAATTATCTTAAATGAATTAAGCTTGTATTAACGAACTTCAGGGATTTAAACAACACAAGCCCACCACACGATCTTATAAACTTAAAGGAATTCGAAATTAAACATTTTGGGCTTGGTTAAAGGCTATAGGCCTTTAGCCATTAGCCTTTTTGCTTCGTTTTACCATTACAGGTTTCTGGCCAAGAATACCAACAGCTTTACCTTTTCGGGCAATAATTTGCTTCGGAGTGGCATTGCAACAATCCCTGCTGTGCTGAACACACGCTCGGATGGTACACTGGTGGCACAAATACACAAATATTTCCCTGCCAAGCCGGCCATGAGTGGAAGCCGTGCCTGGTTATCTTTCCACCAGCACCTGACTCGTCTTCTTCACCCTCCACTCTCACGCGTGCAGCGGGGCCGACTGCTGCCACAATCTGTTTCAACACCTGCCCCGCATATGACACGAATAAACACGTCGTTGCACGTTCCAATTCTTTCATACTTTTGGTAAATGCGATCAGCGGTATGGGGACCCTGTATGTGATCACAGCCTAACAGAACGGTGTGCCCCTTGAACGTCCCGTCAATGAAACTGGCCACGATGCCCAGGAAGCTGTGCCCTCTCCTATTTGTCCAAATGTCAGCTGACAAGACAAATCCATCACCCTTTTCTAATAGCGCCCGCAGTCCATGTAAATCATTTTGAAAAATGATATATCCAGCTCCCTTTTTCTCGCTGCTGTCACGGTTGGGCAATGAAGAAACTCTCAGATCTCCATTTCTCTTTCTCTGCTTGCTGTTGGTTCGCCTCGCTCTCTATAAATAAAACATATTCAGACGGTCCGAAATTAAATTAACATTACAGGCTACTTTTTGCATGATAGCCTACATTTTTATTTTATTTTAACGCTATATTGGGGCCTATTTAGCTGCCGTAATTACCTTTTGTTTTCTTCCCGGCGCGCCCTATTGTGTCACATTCAACACTTGATCTCAAGGATGCTCACAGATGACACCTGGTGGTCAACGGTGCAACTACACCTCAATTAGTTTTAATGCCGCCGCGCGTCAATACACAGCTTGCGGTAAGGCACGCTTATTGATCCGTCTACCACTGTAGGAGAGAGCTGAGCAGAGCTAGTGTGGCCAGGTGGAGGGTGAGAGCGGAGCGGCACGGGCAGGACACGGACGACAACGACAACAGAGTGAGCTGGTGTGTGGGCAAGGCAGCCGGACAACGGCAAGTGTGGCCCGACCAGTGTGGAGCACACACGCAGAGGATTGCACAGTTACGAGGAGACCAGGAGGACGTGTGCTGTCGGTGCGACGCTTCCCCCCCCTTTTCCCCCGCTTACCCCCAGCAGAGGAAACAAGACTGGTATCTGTGACTTTCTTAAAGAACAATCATTGCTTTTACCCTTGCCCTCCCCATTGCCCCTGGATAACGCTCCCCTCACCCCCACTCTTCCAGCTGCTGCCTAATGACTTTTAGCTCTTTTATTCCACTGCTTGCATATTAATTATTGGCCTGTACTCTCTGCACATTTTTATATAAAGACCTTTTTTGAACCAGAACTGTGTTGTGTGACTTTTAAGACTGGGGTATTTTAATTCACTTTTAAGTGTTCCGTGGATTGTGACACACACTCCATTATTTCATGCATCTCTCCCTTCTCTTGCAATTCCTCCTGATCACCTGTAGAGGTTGTTTACCATTTACTCAAAGTCCCAATGAGAATCTTCAGAGCATCTTGCTTGCTTGTGATGTATTTCCTGTTGAAATGATTTTTGGGTGGGGCATAAAGCAGGGATGGATTATACAAACGAGCCAATGGGATCTCTGATATGTGAATGGGAAATCTCTGTCACTTACAGTATCCTCCTTACCTGTTGGTGTCGCTGTCTGTTTCACTGGTCCTCTGCCTCCTTTGGACCGATGACGAGGTACTGGAGCCCTGCTGCAGGTTGAGGCAGTGTGAGAGAAAGAGAGAGAGAGACAGAATGTGGTGGAGGATGAAGATGAGGGGGGAACAAATTTAATGTTAATAAATATTATTTTAAATGTTGTGTTGCATAACAATTGATTTATAATTGTAGCTATTATCCTGTTCTCTTGCCATTCAAATGGGGAGTTTTTTAGGCCTTGAATCTAATTCAGTGAAATTGTCAAATTCTTCTATTATTGCCAGACGATGAACAATATAACACATTAACTTGTTTCCATAGCCTTTATTGAGCAGGCTATTATTCAAGTGTCCAGCAATGTGCTGCCAAACCTACAACTAAACCACAACACTTAGGTCTATTTCTATTGGTCTAGCATTGTTATCATGATGTATGCATGTCTTTATCAGAACATGTGTTATCATGATGTATGTATGTCTTTATCAGAACATGTGTTATCATGATGTATGTATGTCTTTATCAGAACATGTGTTATCATGATGTATGTATGTCTTTATCACAACATGTGTTATCATGATGTATGTATGTCTTTATCACAACATGTGTTATCATGATGTATGTATGTCTTTATCAGAACATGTGTTATCATGATGTCTTTATCAGAACATGTGTTATCAGGATGTATGTATGTCTTTATTAGAACATGTGTTATCAGGATGTATGTATGTCTTTATTAGAACATGTGTTATCATGATGTATGTATGTCTTTATCAGAACATGTGTTATCATGATGTCTTTATCAGAACATGTGTTATCATGATGTATGTATGTCTTTATCAGAACATGTGTTATCATGATGTATGTATGTCTTTATCAGAACATGTGTTATCATGATGTCTTTATCAGAACATGTGTTATCATGATGTATGTATGTCTTTATCACAACATGTGTTATCATGATGTATGTATGTCTTTATCAGAACATGTGTTATCATGATGTATGTATGTCTTTATCACAACATGTGTTATCATGATGTCTTTATCAGAACATGTGTTATCATGATGTCTTTATCAGAACATGTGTTATCATGATGTCTTTATCAGAACATGTGTTATCATGATGTATGTATGTCTTTATTAGAACATGTGTTATCATGATGTCTTTATCAGAACATGTGTTATCATGATGTATGCATGTCTTTATCAGAACATGTGTTATCATGATGTCTTTATCAGAACATGTGTTATCATGATGTATGTATGTCTTTATTAGAACATGTGTTATCAGGATGTATGTATGTCTTTATCAGAACATGTGTTATCATGATGTATGTATGTCTTTATCAGAACATGTGTTATCATGATGTCTTTATCAGAACATGTGTTATCAGGATGTATGTATGTCTTTATCAGAACATGTGTTATCATGATGTATGTATGCTAGCTAACGCTGTGCCAGGTATTAGCCGTGTCCCATAAAGATTCCATTACAAAACACGTTAACGTAACGTTAGCCAAAAGTTTTTTTGGTTACACAATGCATTGCCAGCTATCTCAAAAACTAATGTGACAGGATAAGGTCCGTTTGATATGTTGTTAAACGTGTTATTTTACACCGTTTGAAAGAATTAACCCACCTTGAATTCTTTGAACAGGTCTGGGTGCCTGTCTTTCAGGTGCTTGGCGAGATTGGATGTGTTACCCCTGCCATAAAAAGTTGAATGTAGGCTAAGTAAGCAGCAGAAGCACTATTGTTTTTGTTTTAAATACTTGAGGGCTACATGCCACTGGTGTTGCACTGTCTGCACTCACTGCCATAGGCTACAGAGTTGAATGTAAGAAGTAAGCAGAAGCACATTGTTTTGTTTTAAAGTTGAAGGCTACATGCCATTTGTTCATTGGAAATGGTTGCATACTTTAATAAAGGTTATCTCACCGCTGTTTACATGATTTTCTGATTGGCTAACACGCTAGTTATAGCCTACTTAGGGACCGTTCGTTATTTAGAAAGGGGGTCACTGGAGGAATTTGGTGTGCTCTGAAATAAAAAGCTGTGCCCCTTCCCTGATCAAAATATATTTTTCCTTGACCCTCCCGAAGCGATTTGAAAATTATAATTAACCCTCCCCAAACAATATTGTGGCAAGTTTGCGTGGAAGAATGCAGACAGACACAGATATCTTACTTTTAACCTAACATTTCCAGAAACTCCGGCCAGAGGTGATCAAACACACTAACAGTCTCAATCGTGGTGGCTACATTGATAGTAAAACTAAACATATCCTGGCCACACAAACATTGCCATAATACCACATAATGCAATCAAAACATGAGCACAACATCACTAAACCACGTTTTTAACTGTACAGTAAGAAGCTTCCCACAAGAACATGAACTCCCATAATCCTTTGCGCTTCTTAAGAGCAGAACTGTCACCAATCAGAGCGACCGCCTCCTCTGGTCGCTACATAATGCTATTTTCGCTTGTGAAACAATCTTCAGTCTGTGTATATCAATATTTGTGTTTAAATAGCAGTGAATGACTGATGGAAAAAAGTTAGCCGGTTCTATGTGGCAGACTCTCCACTCTCTGTCCCCTCTCTCTTTCTCTCTCTCACTCCCTCAGCAGACAGGCACAAAGCCACACATGTAAAATCTCCCAGCATCCATTGAGGTACATTTCGATAACAAATAGCATCCAAATTAGCCTAAATAGATAGAAAGGTAGATAGAAATAATGTTAACACAACATGCAATTGTCGAACATTTCAATATTGGACAAAATAAAATCTCGAAATCAAAACACAACCCTATGTGAAACATATATGTCATCCTGGTGGTATAAATATCCCTTGTAGACTTTACGTAATTTAGGAGATGAGTGAGCCGTAACTCGGTTCTACTGTGACTTCCTAGACTTATCTGGCGTAACGATAGAGCCCATATATATTTTGTGATGCCATGTCTGTTTGTTTGCTCGACTTTTCGTGCTGGAAATGTAGCCTACTTCCATATTGTGGCACCTAGAGACCACAGCCACAGGCTCCAACGCCATTAAGGCACACACACCAAGAAGCAGCTTAATATTAAAATAGGAATCTTTATTATCGACAAAAATATATATATATGTTTTAATTAAAACAGCTCATAGCATCACAGCACAGGTTGGTTGACACTTGTTACATATCACCACGTCATGATAGCACGCAGCAACAATAATTACGTGTAAGGGCTCCCGCAGGATGGTGGTCTTACACAGTAAGTTATACAATCAAATCAAACTAATGTATCACAATGAGTCAGCTCGCGCTCCCGAAAGAAAGCAGCAACAGCACACCAGCCTGTCGCAGCCTCGCTGATATGAACGTATAGGTTACCCCAGCAGTGCGTACAAGACCCCAGCCCGAGGCAAACAGAGCCCACTGATTGGCCAGATACTGTACACGCCTACTGTCTGGATAGGCCAAGCACAAAGATCGACAGATCAGACCGCCAAAGAGAAACAATGCACCGGGACATACCAAACAGTTTGGACAGGAGGGGTGTAAATGAAGCAACTCAGTAGTTGTTGAAGTCCGAAAAGCAAACATTACACACAAACAAAAAGTTTATATATTTTTATCTAATCAAAATTGTATACCCCTCCCCTGGACTCAAATTAAAGAGAATGTACCCTCCCTCAAACTAAATTCAAAACAAGATTACCCTCCCCTATTTTCCTCCAGTGGCCCCTTCCCTAAATAACGAACGGTCCCTTAGCTCAGCTGTTAGCTACTTATCTTAGCTCTCTGCCTCGCGGTAAGACGTTCATGTTCCTTACGCATAACATTCATGTATATTTTCTGGAAGGGGAGACATCTCCCGCTACTGTTGATGTCCAGAGACACTGGGAAATGTGTGTTTGTTTATTTGTTGCATCATGTGTGTAACGTTAACATGGGCGCGGACCCTCTGCGGCCGTGAGCGACTCTGTCAAGCTGAACAAGATCAGATCAGGGCAGACAGGAAGTCCGAAACCGGACATTTGTCAAATAAAACAAATTTCAAAGTAAAAGCCCATCTTGATGAAAGGGTGCCAGGAGTCGTGTATGCAGCGATTGGGACACACATGCTCCCATAGGCCAGTGCAAGCACCGGCCTAAAAAGATAGACTACACCACTGCAGATCCTTCTTAGTCGAAAAAAACTGACCCCTTCTTTAAGGGTGTGTGGTGAAAACTTGAAGCCAACAATAAAGTGTGTCTTTTCTCTTTTCTATACAGTGTTGTTAGGAGGGAGCCATTCTTGTTCAAGACCCATGTCCAGGAAACTCACTTTTACGTTACTGTGTTTAGATGTAAACTGTAGGTTACAGTCAAAACTGTTGACTAAAGAAACAAAATCTGCCAGTTCATTATGACCTCCATTATATATACAGAAGATGTCATCAATATATCTGTACCACTTGATGATTTTTGGTAGATGTGTGTTTTTGTCTGGATTAAACACATAATTCCTTTCAAACAAACCCACAAATAAATTGGCATAATTTGGTGCACAAATGGTTCCCATGCTCGTACCAGAGACCTGCAAATAAAAGTCATTTTCAAAACTAAAAAAGTTATATTTCATAACAAAATTAGCCAGGTCAATGATGAGTTGATTGTTTTTTTTTGTGTGCTGTCACGATCCTGTAAATAAAAGCCCAACGCCTCCAAACCAGCTTCATGCGGTATATTGGTATACAGGCTTGTGACATCGAGGGTTAACAGGAGGACATCTGGTGGTAAATTGTTAAGGCAGGAAATGTTGTCAATAAAATCAGTGGAATCCTTGATGTAGGCAGGCAGGGCTCTGGACAAACGGCTTAATGAAGAAGTCCACATATTTTGACAGTGGAGACCAAAGGGAGTCTGTTTGTGCCACGATGGGACGGCCTGGGGGCAGTGTTGCCAGATGGCAAATGTTGAATTATCGTAGCAGAGGGTCAAAATTATCGTTTTTGGAGTGAAATTATCGTACGCTTCCTCCCCAGCGCGGCGCGCCTATGTCGGGGGGGGGCTGCGGCTGATCACAGGCTACTTTGGGGATTTGGCATGATTTTTCAACACTGTGATCTCAGCCTGTGTTGCAACAACAACAAAATACCCTGCAACAGCTTTGAGCCAGCCAGTGATTAAAGCGTTGCTTTCCCATTCAGTCCGGTACATTTGTTTTTTGTGTTTACTTTTTGGCTGTCCAGGCGGCTCCCCTCTCGGCTCTCCCCTGTCGTCACATTCCTCTTGGTCAGCAGCACGCTTCGTTTTCTTTATGTTTTATTTGATAGTTTACAAGACTCGACCCGTATCTTCTCGCATTCTGCTCTGTGACGCGCACCTACTGTGACTGTCTGTGTTGATGGTTTTCAGGTTGTGCGCGGCCGTGCCGGTTTCTATTTCCTTTCCCCTCCCAACCAATCATGACTCACGTTCACATCACGTGCCTCACGCACACATTGAATGCAAATATGTTGTCTGAAGAGATGATTGTATAAACAGATAGAGTGATAGACGTAGGATTCGACTGAGTGTCACAAAATGATGAAATTATCGTACATTTGGGGGATTTTGGGATTATTGATCGTACATCGTACAGAGGTCGAAATTATCGTACAAATACGATAATTATCGTACGTCTGGCAACGCTGCCTGGGGGGGTTGGTGAGTGATTTGTGTACTTTGGGCAAAGTGTACATTACCGGCCGTATAGGATGTTTACAATATAAAAAGTCAAATTCTGATACGGAGATCCAGCCCCTAGTTTTAGCGTCCTCAAGGTAGGTGAGGATTTCTTTTTGAAAGGAGATAGGGTCATGATTTAGCTTTTTATAGAATTTGGCATTTGACAACTGGGAAATGATCTCCTCTTTATATTTCGTAGCATCCTGGACACAGATACCACCACCCTTGTCCGCCGGTTTTATGACAATAGTTTTATCGTTCATCAGTTCATATAGGGCAGTTCTTTCATTATAGGTTAGATTGGGTGAACTGGTATGTGGTCCTGCCACTCTCTCCATGATTTCTTGCTCCACAACTCTACAAAAGGTGTTTATGGATGCATTGTTAGTGTTAGGGCAAAAAGTGCTTTTGGCTTTAAAAACGGGGAC
>NC_139628.1:21040523-21065523 GCF_964638095.1 Poromitra crassiceps | reverse complement strand
GGGCGGATAAACGAGAAGGAAATGGAAGCAGTGTTGCGTCTCATGCGGTCTCAGTTTAATGAATGAATAAACAATTAAAACAGTAAAGTTATCACAATCAATAACATTTTCCTTTTGAAAGTAAAATACAAGAAAATGATATATATATCTCTTATCAAAACACATAGTTAAATATATCTTTTATCAAAACACACTTATGTCAATATGTACTGTATCTTCAAGAAACGACATCCTTTTAGCCTTTTAGACAAATAGTAGATCCTATGTAATGTCTTTCTAAGAAACCACAGAAATACCTGCATTGCACCTTTAACGTAAACCAACAACATAAATGAAATTATCAATGGCACTGTCCTTCACTCAGACTAAAGTACAATTATTCTTATTCTTTAAATGTATCATACATATACAGCAGTAGCTATACACAGACATGAAACAAACACTGTATCGATTGACCTGAAACACCTTGACATCACTGCTGTATTTTAATCATACACAATAAATACTGTCACGTGAGTCACAATCTACGTTACTGCTGCATAGCGATAATCACGTACCGTCTCTATCACGTTGTATCTGTGACCCAAACTAACGCGAATACTACATGACTCACACACGTGCAGATACTCTGTGACTGATTAGCGCGGTCCTGCAGTCGGCAAACCCTTTGATGTTTAACTACTGATAAAGTTGTTACAATCGGTCCAAACCCGGATATTTCACAATCATAGTGTTCCTTGCAACACAGAGAGCATAAAACACCGTGCATATACCGTCAAAACATGTTACAGACAATGTTCTTAACTTCTTACCTGTAGAGGGGCGGATAAACGAGAAGGAAATGGAAGCAGTGTTGCGTCTCATGCGGTCTCAGTTTAATGACTGAGCAGCGCGAGACTCCCCCCCTATAGGCAGAATCAAGCAAGACCAAAGCAATTGACCCCCATCTTTAGATGAGAGTTATAAGTAATAATCAAACTTTAGTAAATAAAGTACCATTGACCAATGCTATTTCAAATGAATTGTCTTCACACATCAAAGAAAGCAAGTTACAATGTATTTGACACATAGGCTATAGTAGGCCACTGTTACATTTTACCTGAACGGCCAGAGAGCATGAAAAACCAAAGCAATGGATTACAGATAAACTAATAACTGATAAGTGCACTGTTACAGAGTATTCATCCTTCTTGAAGCTATTGCACATGAACCATATTAGAGTGCATAAACCCTTGTATTTACCTTTTTAATCCACTTCACATATTTATGTTTTTAGCTGCATTTTAACACATTCATATAACTAGATCCATTTTAAACATATTTATCTTTTTAGATGCATGTTGACATAATCATAATCATATACCTATTACACAAACAGAATGTTTAATCATGTTTTAAGGTGTCTACGCTAGAAAAGAAAAGGAAAAGTTTACTGTTATTGCTTGTTCTCTTGTTTTACTGCATCTATATGCCCTGCTTTTGCACTGTTATACTGTTATTTGCACTATGTTGTAACGGAGCCTACAGCACAAGAATTTCACACGTGATATACTTGTACTACAGAGTGACAATAAAAATCTTGAATCTTGAACTCCCGTCTCCCGCGCAGCGCATGCATGTGAGTTCGAGTAACAACAAAGTGATATCCATTCTCCTGGCCGATTGTACGATTTGCCCATGTACACTGTAGGTCATTTAGAGGCACCAGCATTTCATAAACAGTTGAAAAGTTCCGTGTATGGATTTAATTTTAACGTTATACGTTATAGCCTACTTCGGCTATGGGCGGAGGGCAGATATGTGGTCGCTATGACGACCAGGTGTGGGCGGAGACGAGTAAACTTGCTATGGAAAAAGAGTCTATATCAAGTAGATACGAGTAAGACCAGGTCAAGTAGAGCTGTACTGTGCTGTTATATGTGGTGGAAATGAGCCATATGTGAGGTCTGCTTCCTGCCCTCCTCCCCACTGCCTCTCTTTCTCTGAATGACTCAGTATCTCCTTTGTGCCACACACACACACACACACACACACACACACACACACACACACACACACACACACACACCCTCACACACACACACACACACACACACACACACACACACACACACACACACACACACACACACACACACACACACACCAGTGGTACGTTGAGTGGAGAACAGTTGTAGTAACTCTGCCCACTGCCTCCTCCTCTCCTTTGTTACAGTTAAAGAAAGAATCAAGCCAAATTGCATAAAGGCATGGAAAGCACAATTTGATGAAATACTTTCAATATGTGTCTAATGCATAATTATGTGTATAAGCATTTTATAAAACACACATCTTGATGCATTGGTATATTCTTAAAATAAACATATTGTTATGACTTGTTATGACATTTGATATATCTTTAGTTTCTTTAGTTGCTTTTATTTTAAATAGGTAGTTTTCAGTGTCTAACTGAACCTTGTAATATTCAAAACATGCTTTTAAAGAAAGACCCCATGTGAATCTCTGGCTATATATAGATATAAATAATGTGTTTTACTCAATATGTATTTTACCATAATAAAGCATTATTAGCAGTCATTTAAGTAATCGGAAAATAATAGTAGGCTATTATGAGCTGACATTATTTACAGTAACAGGCAAATACTAGTGCTGTAATGTATCATGAGCTGTTTTGCATCTTTCTGTACGGAAAATATCAACATTATACATTGTTGTTTCAATACGATGAATTCAAACCATATTGAAATGCAAGTGCTTCAGCTGTGGAATCAGGTTTTGAACGAGAAGAAGGCAAAGATCAGAGGCCTGCAGGATCACCTGCAGAAGATAAAAGACCAGCAGAGAGATGAACAAGGGAGAGAGGTCAGTAGTAGGGGTGTCACGATACACTCAGTTCACGATACGATACGATACGATACACGATATTGGGTTCAAGATAACGATACGATACGATATTTTAACAATATTTTTTTGCCATCGATTTGTAAGTTGAGGGGGCATCCTCCACGCTAATTTGAGTAATTTCACCATTTTCATCCTCCGTGTCTGTAACGTCCCTTGTCTGTTCAAACAAAGCAATGAAAAGGAGAGCGAGCATGCAATCAGATGCAGATCAGTGCCACCATGTTCAGCTTCTTTTTCTCACGATATGAGATTTCATCTCAACGATACATATTGTCACGTTTTGATATCGCGATATATTGTGGGACGATATATTGTGACATCCCTAGTCAGTAGACAGCTTTCACACAGCGGCTACTGCTTCAGTGGCCGCTGCACACCTCTGCACACCTCTCTCTTAAAAGAGCACCTCGGAGACGCTCAGTCTCCCTGAGACTGAGCCAGCCGATAGGTTAGCTGTGCCTGGCTGAGCCACGTGTAACGTATAGGGCAATCCGACTTAATATAAGTCCAGTGTGCAATAAAGATAATTGGCACGTAATGTATACTTACTCTACTTATTTTGCTTACTTTAGACGTATTCTACTTATTTTTGCTTCTATCGCATTTACTACTGTTTATTCTATGCTATGTTGCGTACTTATTCTGCTTATTTTGCTTACTATCGCATTTACTACTGTTTATTTTATGCTATGTGTGTTCTGTGAGCGAGCTACTGTAACTTGTCCCAATTTCCCCCCGGGGATCATTAAAGTCTTTCTGATTCTGATTCTGATTCTGATTTTGTCTTTCCAGCTTTTACAGGTTGAGACTCAGGACCCAATAATATAACTAAAATGCTGTTCATTGTTCCCTTTTCTAGTGTTGTTTTGTATTAGATTTTTGCCATGGTTTATTTACCATCAATGTAAGTCTGTATATGAAGCAACAAAAAGTGACATATTTATTTGAAGTAGTCATTACAGGAAGTCCTTCTCCTGAGTCCAGTGAAATGCTGGCCAACAGTTGTTACCATGACGCATAGACATACTAGATTCCCCTTGGCACTGGGGGAGTTACATTCATTATTCATCAGAGACAGCATGGTGTCTTACTGTACCTCACTAACTCCAGATGATGACAAAATGATCATGACACACACACAGACACACACACACACACACACACACACACACACACACACACACACCCCTGCGGGGTCCCATACGGCAGTGGTTCCCAACCATTTTTGTGTTATGTACCCCTTGAGCTGTTTTACCATGCCGGTAAAACAGCCTCACTCATGTGTGTCCAAAATTCTCCTAAAGTTGTTATATTAAACTTATATTAAACCTTTAGTAGGCCTCTCTAACACATCTCATTAAATGAAAATAATTTGAATGACTCCTTTTTTAATACAATTTTGACAGTTTTCAATTGGGAAAAAGTCGCCAGTTTTTTATCATTTTGGAAATACATTGTAATCCCAATCTTTCCAAGTACCCCCTGCAAGCTGCTCAAGTACCCCTAGGGGTACACGTACCCCAAGTTGGGAATCACTGCCATACGGGACGGTCGGACCAACCAACTCTTAGCCGTGTCCCATAATGATTCCATTACAAATATTGCATGCACACGTGACATGTTATTTTACTAAAAATAATACATTTTACCATCATTTCAAGTAGAATGATACCACCCAAGCAAGAATATTTCAAGTGTTTCAAGTGCTTTACTGAAATATTTGGACCATATAATGATAATACAATTATCTCAACCTTAAAAGGTTACATATAGGCTAGGTGCCAAAAAGCCATAAATTCAAATCAAAGAACAAAGAAAAACAACAATTATAATTCAAGTTTAAACAGTAAGTGTGCAGCTGCAGCATTTATTTCAAAAAAAAAAAAAAAAAAAAATCTTTATCCTGCATCCCTAAACACAAACAGGGAAAAAAGGTGGAAAATCAGATGATGGCTTATATGTGTTATGTTGATTGTTAAAATGTGTATGAGTATACATGGGTGACGATCCCATGCACCGACGTATGCCAGGTTTCGACCTGGCCTTGTTTGACTTGTGATGTTCCTTTAATGAACAGTCAACTTATCCTAAAAACAGAGCGATGTACACAAAACATTCAGAACATTAACCAAGCGGTGGCATCCATGAAACGCATGTACAACAGTTTCATTGTCATCACAAAAAGGGCATTCACTGCCCACCCCTGGGGCTAAAAACCCAGGTTTTTACCTATTTGTTGCCAGGGTGCCATGAAGCACCCTCCACTGTAGATCACCAGACCTTTTGGGGAGAGGAAGATTGTATAAGCACTCTCCACCTAAACTTTACAGGGCTCTGGTCCTCTATCACAGTGGTTCCCAACCACCGGGCCGCGGACCGGTACCGGGCCGCAACGCCTTTGGTACCGGGCTGCGAGCCCGGTCAAAAAAGAAAAAAGAAAAAAGAAAAAAAAAGAAATTACAAACATATTTTTTTACAAACTGCAAACATAAATAAATGTCAACTTGATGTTTAAAAGTGTTAATGTTTCAACTACCACACAGCCTATAATATTATAGCCTATGTTTATTAAACAAAACATTTGTATTATTAAAATTGACAACCGGTCCGCAACTTTTTTTTCCATCTATCTACCGGTCCGCGGCACAAAAAAGGTTGGGAACCCCTGCTCTATCATCCTGTAAGGTCCCCGCTCACCGCTCAAGCCAAAATCCCCCCGCTCGCTCCATGCTCCACTCCGCTCACATGCTCTGATGTAGACCCCAGTGGCAGCAAAGGGTTGTGGAAGATAGGCTCCTCCCACAGCCATGGCCCCAGCCCTACACCTCCCCCTCATGTAGGCCTCAGCAGTCTCCAGGCTCTCAGAACAGAAATGTAGAATCCTGAGAGCCGCGCTGTGTTCAGACCGTCCTGCTCCATCAGGAATAACTGGTGTTCCAGACCTAGACCACCAGCCTTCCACAGCAACGCACACGCCGGTTCTCCCCAACAGACACCAGCATGGTACAGCAGTCTCTGTGCCGCCTGGAACCCGAAAAGCTGCCACTCTGCTCTCCAGATGTATGAGACCTTGTCCCCCCTCCTGGACAGGCAGGTAGAGAACAGCGGCCCTCAACCAGTGATGGCCCGACCAGAATAAATCCACCAGCTTCCTCTGGATCTCGGCCAGTAGGCCTCCAGGGGGATTGAGCACAGCCAGCTTATGCCACAGGGAGGACGCCACCAAATTTGACCAGCACCCTCCCCCTGTAGGACATAACAGGCAGTAACCACTTCCACTTATAAAGTCTGGCATTGAGTCAGCCTGTAGGCTCCCCTCCCAGTTCTGTGCTACATACCCCTCCGAGCCCAGGTACACCCCCAACAGTTTCACACCTGTGTGACCCCACTGCAGGTCCCCAGGTGGTGGTGGAGGCGCCCCCCCCCCTCCCACCGCCCACACTGCAGAGCCTCACTTTTACCCCAGTTAACCCTGGCAGGAGAAGCCCTCTGATAAGTACGGAGGCAGTCCTCCACTGCGCTAGTGTCCCGCCCATCCCTGACCAGCACAGTCAGCTCGTCAGCATAGGCCGAGAGAGAGACCGGCAGGCTAAAACCCTACCTACCTGCACTGGCCTGCTGAGGCCCCCACCCACCTTAACAAGACATGAAACATTGTTATACAGCATTTTTACCATTGCACAGATATGTGGCCCAAAACCAAAACTTGGCAGTACTTTAAACAGATACCCATGGTCAACTCTGTCAAAAGCTTTCTCCTGGTCTAGGGAGATAAGCCCAAAGTCCAGGTGGCAATGCTGAGATAAATCCAGCATGTCCCTTATTAGGCACAGATTGTCCGACATCGAGCGCCCAGGGACACCGTACGATTGATCCTGGTGTACCACCAAGTTCAGTCTGCTAGCGAGGCATTTGGCGAACCACGTTATAGTCAACGGTGAGCAGTGCCACAGGCCTCCAGTTTTTTAGAGTGCACAAGTCCCCCTTCTTGGGCAGGAGAGCCAGAACTGCACGTCGGCAGCTCAGCGGCAGCTCGCCAGCCCGAACGCATTCACACACCGCGCTATAAAAGTCCTGGCCGATAATGTCCCAGAAAGCCTTGTAAAAATCCACAGGCAAGCCATCAGCACCCGGGGCGCGGCCCGGAGCCATTTGGGCAACTGCCTTAGTCAGTTCAGCAAAGCTAAGCGGAGCATCCAAATCAGTCCTTTGTGAAGGTGAGAATTGAGGGAGGTCCTCCAACAACACATCAGTACATACATACAGAATCACATACATCCGCACCATACAGTTCGGAATAAAAACGCACGGCCTCATCTCGCATTTCCCCAATCACACATGTCACATGACCCTTAGGCAGGCGCAGACAGCACATTTGCTTCTCCTCGCTTATCTTTTTCTCCAGCCCAAAGAAAAAGGAGCTAGGGGCGTCCATCTCCCGCAACATGGTGACCCTACCTCTCACGAGCGCACCTTTGGCCCTGTCAAGGAGGAAGACACCCAAATCTCTGCGCAGCTCCGACAAGTTCTCCTGTAGCCCGCCAGCATTACTGCCCACTAACTCAACCTCCACCTCTCTGATACTGTGCTCTAGTCTTATGAGCGTCCTCCTGGACTCTGCCGAGGACAGAGCAGTATATTGCTGGCAAAAGTTCCTTACATGAGCCTTACCAGCATCCCACCACTGACTCAGAGTCTCAAATCCCCCTTTCTCCTGAGAGAGAGAGAGAGAGAGAGAGAGAGAGCAGGGGTCTGTTGAAGGCCCAGTCAGTATTAGGAGTGTGTATAGTGCCTTTTAAACATGAATGATTTGTTCAGGGTATCGCTTGGTCCAAAACAAAGCGGGGGATTATGCTTTTCAAGACAATAATTAAAGACACTGGTACTACAGGGTAAGGCCAACCACCCCCCCCCCCCCCCCCCCCCCCCACCTCCTCTCTCCTGTCAGCTCACTCCCAGGGGTCGATCCTGCAGGAACTATGGGCCTTTGTACTACAATGATCCACTTATGAAACTGACTACATGCCCTGTGGGGAATGGAGTTCAAGACACTTACACAATCTGTTGTGAAGTGTAACGTTTGCCCCACGTCCAAACTTTTCCACACTTAACTGGACTGTGGGGGGTGGATGAATTAGGCTCTGTCTTGCAAAAGCTATGTACTGTATTGTATTTTTAATTCTATATTTTTGATTTTAAAGCTTAAAGCAGGATAAAATATGTCTGCTCTTGTTGAAGCTTGGACTAAAAGGCCCTGAAAAAAAAAGCCTAAAAAGCCTAAAAGCCCACCTACATTAATCTTTTAAAATAAAGATGTGTTTAAAAAGCGATTGCGTGTTAAAAGCTATCGTGTTACATTGTCAGTGCTGTGCCTTTTCTCTGGGTAAACCAGAAGTGAGCTGGAAATGAACTGAGCTGCTCACAGGCGGGAGGTGTGTGTGTGTGTGTGGGGGGGGGGGGGGGGGGGGGGGGCTGTGTGTGTGGGAGGTGTGTGTGTGTGTGTGTGTGTGTGTGTGTGTGTGTGTGTGTGTGTGTGTGTGTGTGTGTGTGTGTGTGTGTGTGTGTGTGTGTGTGTGTGTGTGTGTGCGCTGCAAATATGTGCATATTTGCAGCAATATGTAACTAAGTCTAACCCAGGCGGCAAGATAGGGGTTGGACAGAAGAAGCTATGAAGTGATCAAATCTGTGGTTCCTTGAGGCCACTTGAGGCTTTATGCTGCATCCCTAAACACAAACAGGGAAAAAAGGTGGAAAATCAGATGATGGCTTATATGTGTTATGTTGATTGTTAAAATGTGTATGAGTATACATGGGTGACGATCCCATGCACCGACGTATGCCAGGTTTCGACCTGGCCTTGTTTGACTTGTGATGTTCCTTTAATGCAGTAAACTAATCCTAAAAACAGAGCAATGCACACAAAACATTCAGGTCATTAACCAAGCGGTGGCATCCATGAAACGCATGTACAACAGTTTCATTGTCATCACAAAAAGGGCATTCACTGCCCACCCCTGGGGCTAAAAACCCAGGTTTTTACCCATTTGTTGCCAGGGTGCCATGAAGCACCCTCCACTGTAGATCACCAGACCTTTTGGGGAGAGGAAGTTTGTATAAGCACTCTCCACCTAAACTTTACAGGGCTCTGGTCCTCTATCACAGTGGTTCCCAACCACCGGGCCGCGGACCGGTACCGGGCCGGAACGCATTTGGTACCGGGCCCGGTCAAAAAAGAAAAAAAAAGAAATTACAATTTTTTTTTTTTACAAACTGCAAACATAAATAAATGTCGACTTGATGTTTAAAAGTGTTAATGTTTCAACTACCACACAGCCTATAATATTATAGCCTATGTTTATTAAACAAAACATTTGTATTATTAAAATTGACAACCGGTCCGCGACTTTTTTTTCCATCTATCTACCGGTCCGCGGCACAAAAAAGGTTGGGAACCCCTGCTCTATCATCCTGTAAGGTCCCCGCTCACCGCTCAAGCCAAAATCCCCCCGCTCGCTCCATGCTCCACTCCGCTCACATGCTCTGATGTAGACCCCAGTGGCAGCAAAGGGTTGTGGAAGATAGGCTCCTCCCACAGCCATGGCCCCAGCCCTACACCTGCCCCTCATGTAGGCCTCAGCAGTCTCCAGGCTCTCAGAACAGAAGTGTAGAATCCTTAGAGCCCCGCTGTGCTCAGACCGTCCTGCTCCATCAGAAATAACTGGTGGTCCAGGCCTAGACCACCAGCCTTCCACAGCAGCGCACACACCAGTTCCCCCCAACAGACACCAGCATGGTACAGCAGTCTCTGTGCCGCCTGGAACCCGAAAAGCCGCCACTCTGCTCTCCAGATGTATCAGCCCTTGTCCCCCCTCCTGGACAGGCAGGTAGAGAACAGCGGCCCTCAGCCAGTGATGGCCCGACCAGAATAAATCCACCAGCTTCCTCTGGATCTCGGCCAGTAGGCCTCCAGGGGGATTGAGCACAGCCAGCCTATGCCACAGGGAGGACGCCACCAAATTTGACCAGTACCCTCCCCCTGTAGGACATCAACAGGCAGTAACCACTTCCACTTATAAAGTCTGGCATCGAGTCAGCCTGTAGGCTCCCCTCCCAGTTCTGTGCTACATACAGGTACACCCCCAACAGTTTCACACCTGTGTGACCCCACTGCAGGTCCCCAGTTAGTGGTGGAGGCGCCCCCCCCTCCCACCGCTCACACTGCAGAGCCTCACTTTTACCCCAGTTAACCCTGGCAGGAGAAGCCCTCTGATAAGTACGGAGGCAGTCCTCCACTGCGCTAGTGTCCCGCCCATCCCTGACCAGCACAGTCAGCTCGTCAGCATGTTCTCAAGTCTGGTCAAGGTGCTTTTAGTCTCAAGAGCGGCCTCCTTATGTTCTTGTCTTAATGTACATAGTTCTGCCAAAACCGCACCGGCTTCGGCGTAGCTTTGTTCTCCATTGTCTGGTGGCGCGTCAGTTTCAATCGTTTCTTTTGTTTTATCTTTCTTTCCTCTACCTCTTCCTCCCATTTTCTTGTCTTTTAGGTTATTGTCAGTTTTATCTGGTTTCTGTTGTCTCTTTTTGAGTCGATATGCTAGTTTTATCAGGGTTTTTCAGGGAGCCCTCGCCTTCACGCTGCTACCACCAGCATGACGCCACCGGAAGTCCCAAAAAAAATTATGTTTTCATCGTCCCACAGGGTTTAACATAGCATCATATACAGTACATGTCCCACAGGGTTTAACATAGCAGTACATGTCCCACAGGGTTTTACATAGCATCATATACAGTACATGTCCCACAGGGTTTTACATAGCATCATATACAGTACATGTCCCACAGGGTTTAACATAGCATTATATACAGTACATGCCCCACAGGGTTTAACATAGCATTATATACAGTACATGTCCCACAGGGTTTTACATAGCATCATATACAGTACATGTCCCACAGGGTTTTACATAGCATCATATACAGTACATGTCCCACAGGGTTTTACATAGCATCATATACAGTACATGTCCCACAGGGTTTTACATAGCATCATATACAGTACATGTCCCACAGGGTTTAACATAGCATCATATACAGTACATGCCCCACAGGGTTTAACATAGCATTATATACAGTACATGTCCCACAGGGTTTAACATAGCATTATATACAGTACATGCCCCACAGGGTTTAACATAGCATTATATACAGTACATGTCCCACAGGGTTTAACATAGCATCATATATACAGTACATGTCCCACAGGGTTTAACATAGCATCATATACAGTACATGTCCCACACGGCTTAACATAGCATCATATACAGTAGCCTACATGTCCCACAGGGTTTAACATAGCATTATATACAGTACATGTCCCACAGGGTTTACCATGGTATCATATACAGTACATGTCCCACAGGGTTTAACATAGCATCATATACAGTACATGTCCCACAGGGTTTAACATAGCATCATATACAGTACATGTCCCACAGGGTTTAACATAGCATCATATACAGTACATGTCCCACAGGGTTTAACATAGCATCATATACAGTAAAGAATAGAGGTGTGTCTTTGATGTGACATAACTGATAGATGCAGAGTGGGCGGGGCATTGTCAGCTAAATATTAGAGGTGTGTCTTTAATGTGACTAACTGATAGCTGCAGAGTGGGCGGGGCATTGTCAGCTAAATATTAGAGGCGTGTCTTTGATGTGACTAACTGATAGATGCAGAGTGGGCGGGGCATTGTCAGCTAAATATTAGAGGAGTGTCTTTGATGTGACTAACTGATAGATGCAGAGTGGGCGGGGCATTGTCAGCTAAATATTAGAGGCGTGTCTTTGATGTGACATAACTGATAGATGCAGAGTGGGCGGGGCATTGTCAGCTAAATATTAGAGGCGTGTCTTTGATGTGACATAACTGATAGATGCAGAGTGGGCGGGGCATTGTCATCTAAATATTAGAGGAGTGTCTTTGATGTGACTAACTGATAGATGCAGAGTGGGCGGGGCATTGTCAGCTAAATATTAGAGGTGTGTCTTTGATGTGACATAACTGATAGATGCAGAGTGGGCGGGGCATTGTCAGCTAAATATTAGAGGTGTGTCTTAGATGTGACTATATCCTCATGTTATGTCCTGTGTTTGAACGTCTCTGCACCCTGGACAGAGAGAGGAGAGGACCAGATATGGGATTTACAGCAGCAGTCCGTGGATTTATTATCTTCCTTCTGTCTGTGTCAGGTATTGTGTCACTACATTTTCATTTTACTGCTGCTAAGCCACTACAATTTACAATGAGTGGAACAGTGGAATAAGCTTCACTGTATCATGTTGTTCAGAAAGATCAATGCCTGACGTTCATCAATATCTGTAAAAACTGTAAATGGCCTGCATTTATTTATCCAAAGTGCTTTACAATATGCCCACATTAACCCATTCATGCACACATCGATGGCGGCATGCAGGTTTTTTTTTGGTTGTGTTTTTGTTCATGTTGTTTTCTGACTGTGCTCTGTTTGTGTCACTGCTCTGCCCCATAGCACTTTATGTTGACGCACTTTATGATTCAGTTTCCTTTAGGCACCTTAATTCATTTAAATTTCCACTGATGATTGTACTGCTGAATGTACTGCTGTGTAGTACTGTACTGCTCTCAGCCCCTAGTGTACCTATTGTATAACTATATCCATATGTATTTAACTCTTATATTGTTGTGTTTCAAACGTACCAGTGTAATTGCAATTTTATTCTTAGGTTGTCTTTTTTAATTCTGGCAGGGGGACTGCCAATGGAAACTAGCCTCTGGCTACAATTGGGTACTTTTACACTGTGTTCATGAATGTACACTGTCCCTAGATATAAAATAAAATAAAATAAAATAAAATAAAATAAAATAAAATAAAATAAAATAAAATAAAATAAAATAAAATAAAATAAAATAAAATAAAATAAGGGTTGTCGTAAGATAATCCAAAATTAATGTAGAAGGAGTGGTTTAGTAAACTCCTCCCTTGTATGTTAATAGTCTCCTCCTCCTTCTTGGTCATTTAAATAGATTGTGCAACCTGAGAACCGGAAGTATTACAGCTACAAGATACGAGATGTAGAAGGATACTTCCATGTGCGCACATGTATAATAAATCATGGATTCTTTTAAGCAAATAGAGTTGGTTATTTAGTAAGTAGGAAAATTCTTACGACAGTTTGGTGTCCGAAACCCGGTCCGGAGGAGGGACGTGTGAAGTGTGTTTGCCGCCTGGGAGCAGTGAAAAAACACAGTCGACAAAGGGGGCCTAATTTTGGGGCCTGCTCACTGCTTCGAGGAGACAGACAGACAGAGAAGCGAGAATATAGGGTAAGTTGCCTATTTGCTTTTAAGAGTCTGCGGTTGATTGTGAAAGAAGATATCTAGGGGGTAATTTCAGTCTAATTAATTTGGAAGACGGAGATATTTTGGGAAATGCACGACCTGATAAGATCAGAGGGAGGCAGACAGACTACACTGTGCAGAATTCGAACAAAAGTTCTGAATCATTTTTGAGAAGTGATCAGTCTGGGGTACACAGTCTGAACGCCTGTGCACATTTATCTCCTGAGGAAGAGTGGAAATTGAGACATTAGATGTTAGTATAACACCATTAGATGGAAATTAAAATAGTTTAGAACTAAACAGATTTAGAATCTATAGTAACTAGGTTACCTAACTAGACAGATTTATAATCTGCACGGATTTAGAATCTGACGTAACTAGGTTACTTATAATGCAATGTCGACTTAAAATCATTAGATGATAAATTAAAGCCATTAGATGGTAATTCAATGCATTTAGAATGTATGACGCGTCAGATAAATTCCAGTTAGACTGATGGAAATATAAAATCTCACTAGGTGGGGCGTTTAAAACGTACCGTTAGACGAGACCGTTAGACGGGGGTTTTTTATCAAAAGCAGAATTATTCACAATGTGTGTGTGGATGAGACCTTAGAGGCCTGTAATGTTTATGCTCTAGATAAGGACCTGATGCATTAGATATTAGTATAGGATTAAAGAGAACCGAAAATAGTAAGTAAATTTGATTAAGAGGGAACTTACGGAGTATTATAATGCTCACAATAATGAGTTATATTGGGATAGATAATACCATATCGTTATAAGTGCACGTGTGTATGAGGACTGTCCATGGATGTGTGTTGTGTTTGCAAACTGTGTGTGTGTGTGAAATTTGGTTGACTGGGCTGATTCCAGACAAGCAGAGAGAAAAATAGTTTAACAGGGAGAAAGTTCACTTGTGTATTGAAAATGGGAGCTAAACTCAGCCGTGTGGCCTCTCGCAAGACAAAGGAGGAGACAGGTACTCCACTGAGTGGGGGTAGGGCCACGCCAGAGGAGGCTTGCAGGAAGGAGGCACAGCAGTTGGGACCAAATTCAATAGCTTACCCTTGGCCTTTTGCGGCTCCACAGCCGTGGAGGGGAAGGCAAAGAGAAGCGACAGGAGGAAGGGTTTGAAGCTAACAAATGCTATTCAGGTGGAAAAAACCCTGCCATTGGCAACAAACTCACTCTGATACCCAACCCCCACCAGATAGCTCCTCAATCACTGTAGGGCCCACCTAGTGGCCATAGAACAAAGGAGAAGCCAGAGGGCGGAATTCAAGGCGTGAAGAACAAACAAGTAACATTCTATTCATTGAGAAGCCTGTCATAGAGAAGAGAAAGTATTTCTATTTTAGGGAAGATGTGTTCTGATGGAAATTGATAAAGTAATGGCATGTCTGACATTAACCTGAATTTTGTTTTCTGTTTAAGAATCAGGTTATTGTGAAGGAGAGGAGAAAGGCATTCACATGAGGATAACTTTGAGAATGGAAAAACTTTCATTCATTCATTTAGCTAGAGTTTTGTCTGTGGGAGGACTGGACACTGGGCTCGTGATTGTTTAAATGACAATAGGCAGAGGCAGCCATCTAGGCCTCCTCCTAGGGGCAAAGGGAGGAGGGGCTCCCAGCGTCCTGTTCTTCAATCGTCTGACCGTACCATAGAAATAAAACACAGATTCCAATAAAGTTTGAATACCATACGGATCAGCTTTAGCAAGAAAATTGGAAAGATATGAATGTCAAGTAATTTGATTTAATGTTTTAACAGTGATAACTTTAATGTGTCAGTTTGTGGCGCCGGGGTTGTGTGGAATGAGATTGAATGAAGGCCTTAATCTTTTACTTTTTATTTTTATTGTATTGTATATATTATGTGAGTTGTTTGATATGAGATGAGTTAATCAAATTGATAGTAAGCTATGAAATGTAAAACAATGTTACAAAATTATGCAAAATGGTTAGTCCACAGTGCAATGATGGATATAATGTATTGTCTTTAAAGATCATTAACATGAAACTCTATTTTCTGTTGAAAGCAGGATCGGGGAATGAGAGGTGGATATGCAACGAAAGAGCATGAAGTCACAATAATAGTTGCAACAAGGCTTAATGAAAACATTATTTCCTAATTTCCTTAAGGAGAGAACATTCCAAATTAAATTTCCAGCATGACTATAGCTTTGCATGTAAGTCACCAAAGGTAAGGATCTAAATAGTCACCTTCTCTGCAGTCATGGCATTTATATTCATGACCTGAGGGGGGTTGGGAGAGCATTTGGTGACGGCTTTGCAGACAAAGGAGAAGCTCAGTTAAGAAGCGATCATTGAAGTTAAGAATGGGGCAAGTTAAATCCATAGGTTGTAACCCTTGATTGAATGTTAAATTTAATTAGATTAAAATTGTATTAGATGTGACCAAAGCATTGCTCCATTAGCTAAAATAATAGACATGTAAACTTTGAGAGTGATTTCTCCAAATGAAATCAAAAGTTCACCTTATTCAAAAGACAACTATATAGAGTGGGTTACCCTGGTGGAGGAGAGGAGGTAAATGCATGAAGACTATTGTTTGGCTAATGACCTGAGGTCACACCATGAGGCCTGGAGAGAGAACAAAGACATTTAGGACCCGGGGAGAACAGGACTGACTTCAAAGAGATTAGATAGGAGCTGTTATCTCCTGTCTCCTGTTTGGAAGAAAATTGACATATCATACCATACTCGTTGAATATGAAACCGGTACCTTGTAAATAATATTTATGAATAACCATTTCTGTTGCAGGGAGAGACAAATTGAAAATATGGAAAAATCCAAATTTTCAGAGGGGGAAAAGAAGGGAATGTTGGACTGGACTGTGGACTGTGTGAATGGATTGGAGAAGGACTCAAGTGTGGAAATCTGACTGGGGAAACAAAGGGTTTAAGTGGTTATGTTTCATGTTTCAACAGGTACCAGAAGTCCAATGTATAAACTTTGTGTGTGTAAATTGTGAATATGGTTAATTGATTAATTGTTTACAGGATCAGAAAGTAAGGGAAAGACATGTGGACTTATGGGAACAGCTGAAATACTGCAGTAGGGAGGGGGTAGGCTCCCCGAACCTAGTGCATAACAGGCGGCGGCAGGCCTGCGAAGGTCTGAGGGCACGTTAAATCATCATATAGTGCTGGGGAGATGACTGAAGGCCTCCGTGTCTTGAAGTATGAATTAACATACTGCCGTGGTACCGTCTAGTCGGCGTGTTTGTCGCATGTAGGTGTGTTGGCAACACGTGGTACGTGGATGACAGTCCACACCTAGCAGAGGGGGCTAAGAGTCACTCTGTGAACAGGCAAGGCTGACGGATACGGTCAAAGTTTCTATACCCATAGCAAAGTGGGGTAGGGATCAGACCGTCGGCGCCCAACCGGGTGGCTAATCCCCACTACGGGATCTGCCTTAGAAGGTGGATCGGGTTTCGCTATCGACTGGGTCGTCAGCCGGTCGGGTCGCATAGGGCAGTAAGACCATGTTGGACTGAATGTCAGTATGGCCGCCGGCGCTCGGCTCAATGTACAGTCAGGCCATTGCAAGCTGAAACCGAATGAGTTAGTAAGCGAGTAATGCTTCTGTGATCAGTGGTTTTGAAAAGAAAGCACTGGGAAGCAGAGGACTGAGTTGTCAATCCAGGGCAGCCAGTAAGACCATCTGGGATGGCAAAAGGGTTTAGAACCTTGCTGCCTGGTTAACTCAGTTGAACGGGGTCTAGCCTGGGACTGCATCCTTCGGGAAGGTCCGAAGGACTCAAGTGGAATTAATACACTAACCAAACTAACTAATTCATAACTAACTATGAAAAGTTGATTGTTATAACCAAAGTTGTTGGACAAACAGCCGTGGAGGGGACCGAATCCATGGCAGGTAATATTGAAGAGGAATCAATTTAAGAGGTGAGATGAATCATTCTTAATACAAATTATGCTGTTAATGACAATTGAACCTGTGTTTGTGTGTTGCCATGTAAATAAGTTGTTAGAATAGCAATTTAAGTGATCATTTCAATGTAGTGTGCATTGTGAGCAGATGAGATGCTCAGAGTTGTATTTGTGTCATTACAGGAGGGAAGCAGAGGACTGAGTTGTCAATCCAGCAGTAAGACCATTTGGTATGGCAACAGGGAGGTTCTGAACCTCGCTGCCTGGAGGGTTAACTCAGTTGAATGGGGTCCAGCCTGTAAGACTGCACCCTGGACCAGGGAGGTCCAAAGGACTCAAGCGGCAGTACAAATTTAAAGTGTAAAGAAGGCGGCATAATGAGAGAAATTGTCCAGTGTTGATTGCTGGAGTCACTACATGAACAGACTTGCTAACCAGACGGAGGACTGATGGGGATCGTCTTGCTCCGTTCGGCTACACGCGGCGGGAGGAAAGAACACAGGATCACACATTGGAGTGCTGAGACACAAACAGGTGTAGCGTTCTTATTGTACATATATTAGAAATTAATGCGTGCATTATGGAGTAGGAGGAAAATTGAGTTCTTATCTCTTTTACGAAGGAGAACGGACTTTAAGTGAAATACCAATGTGATCTATTGAAGCTAAACAGGAATACTGCACTAAGATATATACTTTCATTACAGGTGACACAGACGGAGACCATGGCGAGTGATCTGCGGCCAGGAAGTCATCGGATTGTCATCATCGGGTACCTGCTGAGTGATCGTCAAGGAGAGGGGGACAAGTTCTCAACACATCCTGCAGAGGGGCCATGAGGGGACATTGAGGACGCATTGGCCAACATGACGGTGATGACAGAGAGGAGCAGTGTCACTTGAGCTGATGGGTCATGTGACCACCGATGTCATCATCCTGACCCTAAAGAGCACGGCATCATCACCAACCAGGACGACAGGAAGCAGATCTGGCACCACCTCTGTATAGCGAGCTGTATGTGGTCTCGGAAGAGTAGCCTATCACACCATACTGACAGCGGCACTCTTCACTCCAACGCTCATGTTCGAGACTTCCAACCTTGTCATGTAGGTCACTTCAGGGCTCTGAGGTCCTTGTGTGTGCCTGGCTGAATCACAGGAAGTGTCCTGTGTACTCTAGTAATGGTGAGACCCACGTACTCTTTCAATAAGAGCTGCACGCTTCTCCGTGTCATTATGCGTCTGAACTTGGATGGTCGAGACTTCACAGACTACTACATGGAGAGCTTGACATGGATGAGAGATAATATTCCAGTATCTACAATACTTAGGTCAGATGCAGATTGGTTGTGATAGACATGAAAATCACATTGTTTTCTGGGTGCTATCTGTGAATGAATCGGAATTGTATATAGGAGAAAAAGAAGAGTTCCACAGGAAAAACATGTGGACGCCAGAAGAAAAGACATATTTCATATAAATATTGCAGAATTATAGTGTGATTATTGAGAAGTGTTCCCAGTATGTACAATGTTGTTACATCGAATTTGCAAGTTGTCTGAACTAAACACATCTGTAGAGATAGAGAAACCTAATGACATCCCTTATACAGTATATGATTAATGCAAGACTATAGGTAAGAAAGTAGACATTCATATTATTATTACCCATTCCTTTTGATAGCCTTACAGTGAGATTCAAATAACTCCAGTAAGAGGGAAATACTGCTTTAAACGAGTTCATTGTCTTTGTTGTGGTTGTAATGTTAATTACTATTGGAAGGGAAACATTTGTCACCCTGGGAAGGTATGGCCACCTCATCCATAGTTCATCTTTTTGTCACAACTATTGAGTTAGTAACTAGAATATGTGTTTGGTGGGGAATTAAATATTGTGGCCTAGACAACAGTAAATGATAAATATGGAATTTGGGGGAAATCAAGAAGGTGGATGTCATCAGGTTACTTTTGTTTGTTTTAGACCGGCGATAAATTGGTGTGCATTTGGCATACTAATGTTTCAGTAATTGTTATTGGTTACATTAGATTGTAGCCTACTTTTATTTTGTCTTTGGTATATTTCATGTCTTTGGTATATTTACAACAGATGAAAGTAATTATACATGACAGTAACTAGCTGGTTATAGATAACTAGCCTTGGGAAATATTTCTGTATGATTATTTTGATTATTTTCATGATTTTCTATTCTATTTTATTTTATTTTATTTTATTTCATTTTATTTTTTCATTTCTGTCATATAACCTGCTGTATATTGTAGATTAGTTGTTATGTTGGAGAGTCAATCACCCTAGGGAGTGTTAGAATTGCATCACGTGGTACATTTAGGACGAACCATGTCTTGTAGGCTCGCCAAGTATTTTTCCCTAGATCGGGGTTTTTCCCTACAAGTTCATGATTAGATTAGTTAGAATACCTATTTGCGTCTTTTTACCTCACCCTAGTAAGAAAGAGGGGAGGGTATTTGGCCGAATATGGCACCTTGATTTGTGACGTCTGATGTGGGACAATAGGGCGTGAGGGTAGAGGTTATAAATCTTGGTATTTATACCAGAGTCTTTCCAAGCTAATTGGAGCTTGGGCATCAGGCCTCATGAATTAAGCTGGAAGAATAGCTAGGCTTCATATTAGATTAAATGTTACATTATGCAGAAAAATGTAACTACAATGTGGTGATTGATTTTCATAGAGAGGAATGATCAGAAGTGGGATCTTGACAGACTAAAGTGGACTTTCAACTGATGAGACTTGTGACTTGTGACTTAAATTAACTTACTGGTAAGATGTGCAGAAACTGAGATTTGTATTTGACATAGGTTAATATAAAGTTATTAGGAAGCTTTGGGACAGCCAAGCACTTTTCACTTATGAAATACATTACTATAATAGCTATGAACCTGGAGGGTTGCATAGAGACCTTTGTAATACCATATTTCATTGAGAAGTGCATCGTTGTGTCAGTCAAAAATAATGTTCAGGTAACCAAAGGATTTGACAGGAAGTAGACCTGAGATTGAGACTGTACAGTAACCATTGGAGAATGACTTAAGCTTAGAATAGGAATTAGTGACACTTTAAGGTGCAACTGGACTACATTTGAACTACCATATACAATGACTTAGTCCCAACTCTGATCAATAAATTAGATGTAGAGGATTTCATCCAATACACAACTGTTAGCTATAGGTTTCAATAGGTACAAATACACTTTTTGTACTAGGTAGCAGGAGGAGGGTCAGCTATCTTCCATTCTTTGTATATATCACTGTATTAGTGAATAATAAGTTTCCAATGTATTAATTGTTTTATTAACTGTGTAATGTAATTTTGAAAATAATGTTCTGATGAACAAGAGGGAGGAATTGTCGTAAGATAATCCAAAATTAATGTAGAAGGAGTGGTTTAGTAAACTCCTCCCTTGTATGTTAATAGTCTCCTCCTCCTTCTTGGTCATTTAAATAGATTGTGCAACCTGAGAACCGGAAGTATTACAGCTACAAGATACGAGATGTAGAAGGATACTTCCATGTGCGCACATGTATAATAAATCATGGATTCTTTTAAGCAAATAGAGTTGGTTATTTAGTAAGTAGGAAAATTCTTACGACAGGGTGCTGGTGCAGCCATCAGAAGCAATTTGGGGTTCAATAACTTGCCCAAGGACAGGTAGACTGGAGGAGCGGGGGATCAAACCACAACCTTTTTTTAATCAAAAACCATTAGTGGACGACCCACTGCACCTCCTGAGCCACAGCTGCCCCAAAATACAGCAGAAAGACTTTATCATGTTAACAAGGTCAGAGGTCATGGTATGGACTTGTAAAAAAAATGTGTTTGATTGTTTTCGCTGTCAATCACTTTTTGAGTGGAGTATTTTTTTGTTCTTCAAATGGTGGATTTCTCATGTTGTTTCATGGCATTTTCTTTACTGGAAGAGAGACAGGAAGAGAGAGAGAGAGAGAGAGGTAGAGAGAGAGAATGATAGAGTGAGAGAGAGACAGGAAGAGAGAGAGAGATAGAGAAAGAGAGAGAGAATGAGAGAGTGAGAGAGAGACAGGAAGAGAGAGAGAGAGGTAGAGAGAGAGAGACAGAGAGAGAGAGAGACAGAGAGAGAGAGTGTGTGTGTGTGTGTGGGGGGGGGGGTGTGATGTGACAAAGTTCCTCGGTCGGATTCAAACCCACAACCTCACAGACATTTTCAAAGAAAAGTCTTTAAAGCAGCTACGAGCAACTTTTTCGATTGTTATTAAACAGTATAAATTTAATATCAATGCATCACATCTTACCTCTAATAGTCGACGAGACCAACGCAGAGTAGTCTCGCTTGAACCCCGAGTGAATCGGCCAGTGTTAGTGTGTCTGTAGCCAGGGCAGATCAGGAAGTGAAATGAAATGGTTTGCAGCAGCCACTTTGGCCATAACCACAAAATAACTTCCAAAAAACCTGTTAGAATATAACGAGAGATGTTCCCGAGAGTATGCGTGGCGTTCACATTGTTTATGTTATGTTGAGGCAGCGCAAACGGCGTAGGAAGGCAGCTGCGTTTCACTTCCTGGTTTCACTTCCGCGTTTCACTTCCGGGTTACCCGGTCCGGTCGCTCTAGAGAGCCCCCTGTTGACGCGAGTTTAGACAGACTATAGACTTAATAATCACCTAAGGGAGCAATCTCAGATACACACGGCTTTGGTCTCGTCGACTATTAGAGGTAAGATGTGATGCATTGATATTAAATTTATACTGTTTAATAACAATCGAAAAAGTTGCTCGTAGCTGCTTTAACTCTGTTTTCTCATATCAACATGATGATGTTATTATTGTGTATCCATACTAAACCCTACCAGGTCACATCAGTGTCACATCTCCATATATGGTGATACTACTGAGCCTTTGAGGTGTCACATGATCAGCATTTTTAACAGTTGTGTTTCCCACTGCGCTCTGCAACAATGACCACAGTGTGATGAGAGGCTGCAAACCAAACAAAGGACAGTATTGCCCCTTTTCACAGCAACCGTTTTGAGGTGGTAAAGCACGAGGTAAAGCAGGTGTAACCAATAACATTAATGAGGGCCCCGGCACTGGAACACCTAAATGGAATGGAACCATCATGAATGTTGTAACACCTGTTTTACTTCCTGCTTTACCACCTCAAAACAGCTGCTGTGAAAAGGGTCTATTGTATTTCAGCATCATGATGTTGAGTCAAACTGGCTCATGGTCAGGCCCGACATTAGGGGGGGGGCCTGACCGGCCAAAACGTGGCTAAAAACGTTTTTCCGTTTTTCTGTTTTAAAGTTTAAAACGGAATCTGGCTGTCATTAGGCATTGATTAACTGAATGCTATTGCTAACTGTTACTTTGAACATCCATTTGCAATGATTCTGGCTGGATATTAACTATTGTAAATTTGTCACAATGAATGCAATTTGTGCACAATGTGTAAATACATTTAATATTAATTGTTTAGGCCTAATTATTTGTAAAGTCACAACACATTAGAGATGTGTGTAGTTCTTCATAGATTTAGCCTCTTCATTTTGCTCTCAAATGCACCAGGTTGACGAATTTTACTTTAAAATGGACAAAATCTTCTTCCGGGGGAGAATCCCCCCGGACCCCCCTTGGGTAGCTTGGCCCCCCCAAGCTAGGGGCAGGCCCCCTCTGTAACTTGGGTCTGGAGCCGGGCCTGCTCATGGTCCACTGGTCCAATGCAGTGGTGTTCCTTCTCTACTCCTCCATACTGTAGCACAGCCTGCCTCCATCCACACAACAACTCACTGTAGAAACAACACATTCAATCATCTGTTCCAGCACTTTACAATCACTCTGATTGGCCAAATGGAAGTGCTACAACATTTGTTTACTTGTTACTGATTGGCAGAGCCGAGGCAGGAGAGGCATTCAATTGGCTCATGGGTTGCCTGCATCATTGGTGGGGGACTTGATGAACTTATGACAGTGCAGTACTGCTGCTCTACTGCTCCACCCCAGAGACAAAACTGATTGCATTTATCTTTATCACCTGAGAGAATGACCAACATGAACTGGCAAACAATCCCCTCTCCGTTTTTAATCAGGTATCCTCAATAACAACAGTATCTCTAGATAACTATAGGCCTACCGCCCTAGCCAGTGTGATTTCCAAAGTATTTGAAATGGTTTTATTAGATAATTTAAATTTGTTTATTTCTAGCTCTGATAATCAATTTGGCTTTAAGGCCAAACATAGCACTGATTTGTGTATCTATGCATTGAAGGAGGTTGTCGAAGCCTATAAAAGGCAGAACTCCTCTGTTTTAGTTGGTTTTATTGATGCATCTAAGACTTTTGATCGAGTCAATCATCATAAGCTGTTTTTAAAATTGAGTCAAAGAGGTGTGCCTGGCAGCATAACACGCATCCTGGCATACTGCTATGCCGAGCAGAGTATGCAGGTAAAATGGGGCAACAGGGTCACCCCTTTTGGTGTTGCATGGGGTACGGCAGGGGGGCTACTCTCCCCTGTTCTCTATAATCTATACATGGATGATCTCTCTGTCCAGCTATGAGGCTGCAGAACAGGATGTATGATCGGTAACGCCTTGATTAACCATCTTATGTATGCGGATGACCTGGCGATCTTCTCCCCCATGCAGCAGCGCTGGGTTTCAACATCTGCTGAATATCTGTTCTGATTACGGGGTCCAATTTGATGTTAAATACAATGCTAAGAAGAGTCTTGTTATGATCTGTAGAACGAAAGAGGACTGGGATCTTGCTTTTCCTGTTTTTCATTTGTCTGAGCATGCTCTATGTGTCTGTGATCAAACTAAATATCTGGGCCACTTTATCACTGACCATATGGATGATGATGATGATATGTGTAGACATCGACGTGTGTTATACATTCAGGCAAACATGTTGGTCAGGAAATTCCACTCTTGTTCTGATGATGTTAAGATCACACTATTTAGGGGTTACTGTTCCCCTATCTATACTGCCCCCTTGTGGGTAAAGAAGGCGAGCATCCATAAACTTCAGGTTGCCTATAATGACTGCATGCGCATCTTGCTGAAAAAGCCCAGGTGGAGCAGTGCTAGTGACCTGTTCTGTAAGGCGGGGGTGATTCATCAGATTCATCTGTAGATTGAACGTCTCTCAGAATGTCATTATTAAGTTGCTCAGTGATCCTGGGCTAAGCACTGTCACATATGTGGAAATTCTGCTATGATTCTCTTTTAAAATGTTTTTGTTCTTTTATTGTGCTCTTACGTGTTTTTTGTCCTTTGTAATTGTGTATGTGACATCTATGGACCAAGTGTCTGTCAATAAAAGTTTGATTGATTGATTAATTGATTATCTGGTAATTGGGTTTTTGTAGTTTTCTTGTTAAATTTTACATTCAGATTTTAGGCATTTGACCGACACCCTTAACCAGAGTGACTTAGACAGTAGAGTGCAATACTGTGGAATCCACTTGAATTTAGATCTTAGATCTGTAACATGACCAGCATATGACAGCTGGTGATCAGCACGTGTCATTCTGAGGAGTTTGAAGCTTACCCACAAAATGTCCTTTTCCTCTTGGTACTAAGATCCTCTCTGACTTCACATTGGAGCTGCGATGATGTGAGTGGCAAAGTGGTTATGGGAAATGTAGTCCAGGTCTCTGATAGGGTCACATACTGCAGCTGCGTCTGTCCTGTAATGTGTTTGTGAATGTGATTGTGGTTTGTGATGTGCTCTGTGTTACAGTGGTCCAGCCTCAGGATGACTGGGGAGTGACTGACACTCC
>NC_139628.1:21018023-21035523 GCF_964638095.1 Poromitra crassiceps | reverse complement strand
GAGACTGACTGGAAGAGAGAATGGGATGGAGAAGTTGTGTTAAGCCATTTAAGTAGGAGTAGTGGAGGGGTGGCTCTCCTCTTCTCCAAAAACTTCCTGCAGACATCTTATGTGGTGGAGGAAATAATGAAGGGCAGACTGATGGTGATCAGAGCTAAATATGAGCAGTTTACTATTGTCTTTATAAATGTATATGCTCCCAATCTAGGACCTGCCAGAGTTCAGTTTTTAAGTGAACTCAGTGTGGTTTTAAGTCAGTGCGAGCCTGAAGAGTTTTTATTTTTAGGAGGAGATTTTAACTGTACAGAGAACGATCAGCTGGACAGGAATCATCGTGAACCTCATGCTCCTTCAAAGCGAGCCATGAGGCAGCTGGTAGAAGCTCAAAGTTTGAATGATGTATGGAGACAATTACATGACAAACACAGACAGTACACTTGGGTTCAGAGTAGAGAGAATCTTATTTCTATTTCAAGACTAGACAGATTTTATTGCTTTAAACACCATCTCAATATTTTTAAAGGGTGCAGAATAACGCCTGTGGGTTTTTCTGACCATTCCATGGTGTCTTGTAATGTTTTTATTGCAAATGTAAAACACAAGTCTGCATATTGGCATTTTAACTCTGCTTTGTTATTGGATGTTAATTTTAAAGAATCATTTGTATATTTTTGGAAAGTTTTTAAAACTAGGAAAAATGAGTTTGCATCTTTGAAGCACTGGTGGGATCGTGGAAAAGTGGAGATAAAACAGTTATGTCAACAGTACACTCTCAACGTCTCTCGTGACATTACCAAATCTATGAGAGATCTGGAGACTGAAATAGTGGAGCTGCAACTTTCTGCAGGGTCCACAGGAAATCGAGGTTGTTTTGATAATCTCAATACTAAAAAAGCCATACTGGCAGACTTGTTGGGCACTAAAGCGCAGGGGGCGCTGGTTCGGTCCAGATTTCAGAGCGCTGCTCTGACGGATTCTCCATCAAAGTACTTTTTCAGTCTGGAGGAAAAAAATGGACAAAGCAGGTTCATTCATGCTATGCGCTCGGCCACAGGACAGCTGTTGACTGAGGCCAATGAGATCCGGCAGAGAGCTGTGTACTTTTATTCTCACCTGTTTGAAAGTGAGTATGATGAGAACGAAGAGGTGTTTGACTCCTTCTGCAGTGGGTTGCCCAGAGTCTCAGAAGAGAGACCAACAAAGAGCTGGAGGCTCCTCTAACTGCAGAGGAAGTGGATGTGTCTTTGCAGAGCATGCAGGGGGGAAAGGCCCCTGGGATCGATGGACTCCCACCAGAGTTTTATAGAGCTTTCTGGACTGAGTTGAAGGGCGATGTCTTGGACGTCTTCAATGAAAGCTTGAAAGACTCGTTTCTGCCTCAGAGCTGCAGGAGAGCAGTTCTGACTCTGTTGCCAAAAAAAGGTGATCTTCAGGAAATAAAAAACTGGCGCCCAGTATCTCTGCTGTGTTCGGATTACAAACTGTTGTCTAAAGTCCTGGCCAATAGACTGAGAAAGGTGATGGACCAGGTCGTCCACAGAACTCAAACGTACTGTGTGCCCGGCAGGTCAATTGTTGACAATGTGTCACTCATTCGCGACCTTTTGGAAGTCTCTGGCTCATTAGGGATAAATGCTGGTCTGGTTTCTTTGGACCAAGAGAAGGCGTTTGACCGGGTTGAGCACCGTTACCTGTGGAAGGTCATAGAGAGGTTCGGCCTCAGCCCTGGTTTCATCGCCAAGATTATGGTTTTGTATGAGGACATTGAGAGTGTGCTGAAAATTAATGGTGGATTGTGTAGACCTTTTAAAACAACTCGGGGTATAAGACAGGGCTGTTCGATGTCTGGCATGCTTTACGCACTTTCTATTGAACCAATGTTGTATAATGTTCGTTCATGTATTGATGGGTTGTTTTTACCTGATTTTAACATACGCTTTAATTTGTCTGCATATGCAGATGATATTATTGTCATTGTTAAGAGTCAGGAAGATGTAAATAGGTTAGACAGTATTGTTGAAGCTTTTGGTAGAATCTCAGCTGCAAAAGTAAATTGGGCAAAGAGTGAAGCCTTGGCAGTGGGGAGTTGGTCTGTTGGTCTCCCTCAGCTGCCAGGAGGCTTAAGGTGGAAGAGGGGAGGTCTAAAATACCTGGGGGTGTATCTAGGAGATGATCAGACTGTACAGAAGAACTGGGAGTGGTGGAGAAGGTGGAGGGGAGGTTGGCCAAGTGGCGGTGGCTGTTACCTCATATGTCATATAGAGGAAGAGTTTTGATCATAAATAATTTGGTGGCATCAACCCTTTGGCACAAATTAAAATGTGTGGAGCCCCCTGCTGGACTGTTACCAAAATTACAGTCCATCATGGTTAATTTTTTCTGGGATAATATGCATTGGGTTCCACAGAGTGTACTCTACCTGCCAAAAGAGGAGGGAGGGCAGGGGTTGATTCACTTGGGGAGCAGAACAGCAGCTTTCAGGTTGCAATTTATTCAGCGCTATATTACAGGGAGTGATGATGTGGTCTGGAAACCGGTTATGAGCACCATTTTAAGGGGAATAGAAGGTTTGAAATTGGATGTGTCTTTGTTCTTATTGGATTGTAAATGTGTACGTTTGTGTGATTTAACTCCTTTCTATCAGGGAGTATTTAAAACATGGACTCTTTTTAAATGGAGCACATTGGAACCCACAGCATCATTGTTTTGGCTCCTGGAGGAGCCTCTAGTATATGGGGCCCGACTGGACATTCAGAACGAAAGCAGACTTGGTCTCACCCAGCGTTTAGTTTCAGCCGGGATAGTAAAGCTGAAACATGTAGTGGATGCAGCAGGCCCAGGTCTTCAGAACACAGATGCTCTGTCCTCTCTGATGGGTCTGAGGTCGGGTCGGCAGACCAGGAACTTGTTGAACGCATGGACTGAAAGACTGAGTAATCAGGAGTGGGAAATGTTACAGGACTATCTAAATGGAACGGACAGTCCTAATGATGGGGATCCGTTTCCTGAACTTATTTTATTGATGTCCAATAAAAATGTAACTGTCCTTATGAATGAGGTAAACATTGGTCTTCTCAGGTATTCCAAATGGTTTCAATCGAATAAATTGGCTTTAAATGTAAAAAAATCTAATTTTATGATATTTGCTGGTAAAATGAATTATAATTCGGAATTATTTAAAATATCTATTGATGGTGTTGAAATTAGTAAAGTCTCATCCACCAGGTTTCTAGGAGTCCTGATCGATGAGAAACTCACCTGGAAAGACCATATCAGCCAGGTCTGTAAGAAGATCACAAAATCCCTTGGAATTATTAGAAGGATTTGTGGACTTCTTAATTTCTCTTGTCTTCTAACTTTATATTACAGTCTAATATTCCCATACCTTTCATACTGTAATATTGTTTGGGCTAGTACCTTCCCCACTCATTTGCATAAACTTTTATTGCTACAAAAACGTTTTGTTAGACTAGCAACATTTTCAAAGCCGTATGCTGAAACTGCCGCGCTCTTTTGTAGTCTAGCAGAAAGGGCCCTCAGATTTTGAGATACCCCTACCCGAGGTAGAACAAATGCCAACAATGTTTTTTCTTATCTTTAGGGTCTCCCATTAATGAAATTGATTCTTGGCAAATTTTATTTTTGGGGAAAAAATGTTTTTTTGGCTGTTCTTTAGAACTAACCCAATCCCTGAAAAAGAGCCAAATTAGGCCAGTCCGAATAGGGTAAAGGTGACAAAAAAGCTCATACCTTGAGAATGCTCACTCTTTTCCTCATCAGATTTGCTGAGGTATGAACCAGGTGGCTGCCCTACATCACCAAATAGTCAGAAAATTATTTACCTAAAAAGATCATGAATTATAGTCCTGTAAATATAGCTTTAGTTTAGGCGGAAATTGTACTTTGTGGTGATAGGAACAGGACTCCATCACTTTTCTCTCATTTATCAGAAAAACAGAAATCCCTGAAAAATATACCATTACTGAATTGTCTAGGGTGCTATTGAACACTAACCAGTAGTTGTATGGAGATACCTGGTACCGTTCTATTGCAAATGAAATTTCTTTAGACATAGCCCTGCCTTTTTTTCTGAAACAGTCAAAATTCCGAATGGGGGGATAAGTGGTATACTTCTAATAATAATAATTTTATTTGATGACACCTTTCAAAACACCCAAGGTCATTGTACAGTGCATAAGAGACATACCATTCTAAAAGATCATACATAAAAACAACAGGCATGGCAAACACCAGCATCATTAAAATACGATGAGCGTACATATAAGAAAAGACAGGAGATAAACACGGCAGGCGAATAACAGATTAAGTGCTGTATATGATTAAAGTGAGTAGGCCAATTTGTACAGGTGGGTTTTGAGGTGGGATTTGAATGTGGTGATGAAGTCAGACTGTTGGATGTGTGGGGGCAAGGAGTTCCAGAGTCTGGGTGCAGAGCAGCTGAAGGCCCTAGCACCCATGGTACTGAGGCGAGAGGTGGGGACGGTCAGGAGGCCAGCTGAGGAAGAGCGTAGGGAGCGGGAAGGGGTGTATTCCTGGAGGTCAGAGAGATGGGTGGGTGCTAGGTTGTGTGGGGCTTTGTAAGTGAGCAGAAGGTTTTTAAAGTCAATCCGGTAGTGAATGGGAAGCCAGTGGAGTTGAATGAGAACAGGGTGGTCAGATGATTTAGTGCGGGTGATGATCCAGGCATTTGGAGTCTGTTGAGCAATTTGGTGGGTAGGCCAGAGAGAAGAGAGTTGCAGTAATCAATCTGGGATGTAAGAAATGTGTGGATGAGGACTTTAGTGCTGTATTGGGACAGGGACAATTTTCTGTGAGACTGTGTTGGATGGGCGGAGTCTGGAGATGTTGCGGATGTGGAAGAAAGCAGACCGGGTGATGTTTTTTATGTGGGGTGCAAAGGAAAGCGTGCTGTCCAGAATGACGCTGAGGCTGTTGACTTGGGTGGAGAAGGGAACAGGGAAGCTGTCAATGATGATGTTTGGGGTGGTGGTGTTATGAGCTTTTGAGAGGGTGTTTTTGGAGCCGATGAGCAAGGCCTCGGTTTTACTGGCGTTTAACTTCAGGAACTTCCTGCTCATCCAGCTCCTGATGTCCTGGAGGCAGGCAGTGAGGGAGGTGGGAGGAAGAGTGGTGGTGGGTTTGGTGGAGATATAGACCTGGGTATCATCGGAGTAGCAGTGAAACCGGACACCATGGTGTCGGAGGATTTTACCCAGGGGGAGGAGGTAGGTGATGAATAGGAGTCGACCCAATACTGACCCCTGGGTCAAACGGCAGAACACCCGGACGTGTGGTTCCCTAGTTGGACAAACTGTTGTCTGTCGGTGAGGTAGGATGCAAACCAGGGAATTGCAACACCAGTGATTCCAATGTTCGCCAGGTGCTCCAGAAGTAGTGGGTGGGAGATGGTATCGAAAGCAGTGGAGAGGTCAAGGAGGATGAGGATGGTGAGGAGTCCAGAGTCAGCTGCACGGAGGAGGTCGTTAGTTATTTTTTACCAGGGCTGTTTCAGTGCTGTGATTAGGGCGGAAACCATATTGAAATGGTTTGTGGAGGTTGTTTGAGTCGAGGTGGGACTGGAGTTGGGCGGCAACCACCCTCTCAAGAGTTTTGGAGATGAAGGGGAGGTTGGAGTTGGGACAGTAGTGGTTCAGGTCAGATGGGTACTGTGGCCCATAAGTTAAGAATGCCCACTCTGATGGTCATCATATTTGGAGAGGGAAATACCAGGTGGCTGAACTACATCACCAAATAGTCAGAATGTGGGTAACCCAATAAATAAAGTTTATCAAAATTACAAGCCTCTAAAACATAGAAATACAAGGTGTAAATATTGGAAGTTTGCTGGAAATTGGAACATTAATCCAAACTATAATAAATCAGTAGTATCTCCTGTCTTGACATGATGAAATAATACAAGTATAATAGTAATAATAATACATTTGTTTTATGGTAGCCCAAATCTCAGTGCTTCATTTCATTTCATAAACAAAAACAGGAGAACAGACTAGAAAACAAAATAACCAAGGCAAAATTAAAACAGAACAGAGGAATAAAAAGTGACTGCTCGTTTGACCTGGTATATGGACACTTGTTTCACAGCCAAAGTCCAAATATCCAAATATGAAATACAGTATCAGCCCTTTGTTGAACGTATTATGACCCTACCAGATTATTGTGCCAGTGTTTGGGAGTCTGGGGCACATTCACAAGCTTATACTCCATGGACTGCAATTGTTAGGCTTGCAAAGACTGATGCAAACAAAACTGTGTAAATATTGTTCAGTCTGTAGGCAGCCGGTCTATCTGGAGACAATCATGTTTAATATATCCTTAGTATCATTGTCCATTTGTCAAATTAAGCAATGTTAAATGTTTTCCTCTTCTGTGTATCATATTGTAACCTTTTTCCCAAGTATTTGGATCTTTCATTGTTGCTGCGCGTACATAAGATATGTTTCAGTGAGAGGTCAAGTATATAGATACTAGAATGTCAAATGTCAGGTTCCTCAGAGACGTTTGGGGACACATTTTGACATTCTACACACCAGGTACAGAACTCCGTACAGGGGAGGCCAACAGAGAGGCACTGGCACTTTCCACTCTCTCCACAGTTTGGATCTTTGCAATACAAGTAAGTAATGTCTCTCACTTCTGTAGGTGCTGGGGGTTTCTTAAATAGGACTGGTTTAATGGCTCCATCTCTGACAATCCATCCCTTGCCGATAGGACTCCATAAAAGGGGTTTGGGCATGTGACTGTGACACCATATCGCTGTCTGATACAGTACATTGCTCTTTGCACATGTTGTGCAAATTCATCCTCTGTTGGTGGCAGATTTGCAGAGGCTGCATATGTTGTTGATGCAATTATGAACCTCAGTTCATACAAGTTTGTGCACATCAGTCCATTTTCCTTTTTATTTTTTCCGTAAAGCAGAAGCGCAAATTCTCTTGCGACTGGCAAAGACTCTTCCAAGCTGGAAGAGTCCAAAATGGGCCAGATCTTTGAGCTCACTGAGATGGGTCTTGAGTTTGGTGAATGCTGTTGTCTTTCCTATTCTGTACAAACTACTTGTTGTGTCACAGCCAGTGAGTGCATGACATGCTGGTAGACAGCAAGAGCAATGTATCAGACAGTGATATGGTGTCACAGTCACATGTCCAAACCCCTGTTATGGAGTCCTATCGTCAAGGGATGGATTGTCAGAGATGGAGCCATTTGACCAGCTCTATTTAGGAAACCCCCAGCACCTACAGAAGTGAGAGACATTACTTACTTGTAGTGCAAAGATGCAAACTGTGGAGAGAGTGGAAAGGGCCAGTGCCTCTCTGTTGCCCTTCCAACATCTTATATACGCGCAGCAACAATGCAAGATCCAAATACTTTGGAAAAAGGTTACAATATGATACACAGAAGAGGGAAGAATGTAACATTGTGATAGCTTAATCTGACAAATGGACAATGATACTAAGGATATATTAAACATGATTGTCTCCAGATAGACAGGCTGCCTCCAGACTGAACAATATTTAGACAGTTTTGTTTGCATCACTCTTTTGCAATCCTTACAATTGCAGTCCATGGAGGATAAGGTTGTGAATGTGCCCCAGACTCCCAAACACTGGCACAATAATCTGGTTGGGTCATAATATGCAACAAAGGCCTGATACTTTGGCTGTGAAAAAAGTGTCCATATACCTGGACAAAAAAGCAGTCACTTTTTATTTCTCTGTTCTGTTTTATTTTTGCCTTGGTTATTTTGTTTTCTAATCCGTTTTTCTAGTCTGTTTTTGTGATTGTGTATTATGATTACTATTATACTTGGATTAATGTTCCAGTTTCAATAAAACTTCCAATATTTACACCTTGTATTTCTATGTTTTATGGTAAATGGTAAATGGCCTGCATTTATATAGTGCTTTACAATCAGTAGGTACATTCACCCATTCATACACCGATGGCGGCAGGCTGCCACGCAGGGTGCTGGCACACCATCCGGAGCAATTGGGGTTCAGTATCTTGCCCAAGGACACTTCGACATGCCGACTGGAGGAGGTGGAAATCGAACCACCGACTCTTTTATCCAAAGCGATTAGTGGACGACCTGCTCTACCTCCTGAGCTACAGCCGCTCCAGGTGGTTTGTAATTTAGATCAACTTTATTTTATTGGTTTACCCACATTCTGACTATTTGGTGATGTAGTTCAGCCACCTGGTATTTCCCTCTCCAAATATGATGACCATCAGAGTGAGCATTCTTAACTTATAGGCTATTATGCCACTTCACTTATCCCCCATTCAGAATGACCTAATTTGACAGTTTCAGAGAAGAGGTAGTAGGTCTATGTCTAAAGAAATCTCATTTGCAATAGAACTGTACCAGATATCTCCATACAACTACTGGTTAGTGTTCAATAGCACCCTAGACAATTCAGTAATGGTATATTTTCCAGGGATTTCTGTTTTTCTGATAAATGAGAGAAAAGTGATGGAGTCCTATGTTCCTATCACCACAAAGTACAATTTCCGCCTAAACTAAAGCTATATTTACAGGACTATAATTCATGATCTTTTTAGGTAAATAATTTTCTGACTATTTGGTGATGTAGGGCAGCCACCTGGTTCATACCTCAGCAAATCTGATGAGGAAAAGAGTGAGCATTCTCAAGGTATGAGCTTTTTTGTCACCTTTACCCTATTCGGACTGGCCTAATTTGGCTCTTTTTCAGGGATTGGGGTAGTTCTAAAGAACAGCCAAAAAAACATTTTTTCCCCAAAAATAAAATTTGCCAAGAATCAATTTCATTAATGGGAGACCCTAAAGATAAGAAAAAACATTGTTGGCATTTGTTCTACCTCGGGTAGGGGTATCTCGAAAACTAAAGCCTTTTTTGAGGACTTGCTGCTAGACTATTTGTAAATGTGGTGTGATGTCAATTTTTGATATCAACATTTTTCAAACCTGCATTTTCATTTTCAAATTGAAGTATATGAGTACTGACTTACCAGAAAATTGTAAATCATTTTTCATCTGTAATTCACAAATTCATTCTTATCCTACTAGACAAAGCAATAACCTTAATATACCATTGTATCGTACATCCAGAGGTCAATTTTCGTTAAAATATCATGGAGCCAAAATATGGAATTCAAACTTACATTTATTGACTGTTTCTCTATCCCTGTCTGTGTACAAAAAGAAACTAAAAGGTTTTCTAATGTCTGGTAAATTTGGCACTGAGTGAGCTATGGCATTTCTGAGAGAGGTCTAAACCACATTCTCATTTTTATTTCTCTTTTTATTCCTATTTTTTTTATTTTTTTATTTTTTTTATTTCACTAATCTGAATTATCATTGCATTTAATGTTTGTTCAATGTTAATTGAGTAACTTGTATTATTATGTTTTTCTCTTGAGGTGAGATCTTTATATAAACCCGTAGTGGGTTTCTATCTCACCTGCACATGTTTTTTTCTCCAATGTTGTAAACATTTTTTATTTTGTTCTGTTTTCCTTTAATGTGCAAATAAACATAAACATAAACATAAACAAACTGGGTCCTCAAATAGACCAAACTGGACTGATGGGACCTTTGTTGGCTTATAAAAACGTTGAATCTACAGACCTGTACATGTTGAATGGGAAGGCAATGTATAAATACTGTGTGCAAGCTTTAAACAAAAAGATGCTGAGTGGGAGAACAGACACTGTGTGGAGAGAGAGACTGAATGTGCAGGATGACTGTAAACCAGTGTGGAGGGTGTTTTATAAAGCACCATTAAACAAGAGGTCAGGTGACCTGCAGTGGCGAATATTGAAGGGAGCAGTGGCAGTTAATAGTTTTGTCTCCAAGTTAAATCCAACAGTGCCTAACAACTGTCCTTTTTGTCAAGAACCAGAGTCTGTTTTTCATTGTTTTTTGGAGTGTAAAAGACTTGAAGTACTGTTTGGAATTGTAGAATATGTGTTTGTCAAATGTGGGGAGAGTTGGAGTGAAACTGCTTTTATTTTTGGTGCTGGTTATAAAAGAACAAATGCAATGAAGTGGGAGCTGTTGAACTTTGTAGTGGGACAGGCTAAACTGTCAATTTACAAAAGCCGGAAAAATCAAATAGAAAATGTTTCAGGTGGGGAGTTGCTGCCATTGTTTAAAGCTTTGGTACGAGCTCGAATCACAGTGGATTTTAGGTTTTATTCACTCATGAATGATTTTGCTGTTTTTTTATCTCGTTGGTGCTTCACTGATGCTTTGTGTTCGTCTGTTGACGGGCAGCTCTGTTTTAACCCTGTGTTTCTGTGAGAATCTCAATACTATCTATGTGTCAATATGTTTAATTGCATGATTTAGTCAGGTACTTTATGCTAAAAATGTCCTTTATTCATGGAAAATAAAGGTGCTTAAAAATCAAAATCTCTCTGTCTCTCTCTCTCTCTCTCTCTGTCTGTCTGTCTCTCTTTCTCTCTCTCTGTCTGTCTCTCTCTCTCTGTCTCTCTCTCTGTCTGTCTCTCTCTCTCTCTCTCTCTCTCTGTCTGTCTGTCTCTCTCTCTCTCTCTCTCTGTCTCTCTCTCTCTGTCTCTCTCTCTCTCTCTCTCTCTCTCTCTGTCTCTCGTGTGCGTGCGTGTGAGTGTGTGTGCGTGTGTGTGTTTGTGCGTGTGTGTGTGTGTGTGTGTGTGTGTGTGTGTGTGTGTGTGTGTGTGTGTGTGTGTGTGTGTGTGTGTGTGTGATTGAAGGTTTAGTATCTAATGACATCTCTGTTCCATGTTCACATATCAGATCTCCAGGTGCAGGTGAGCAGATCCCAGCTCTCTACCCAGGCAGAGCTGAAGTGTCACAGCAGCTGTCATCTAGCTGGTCGTCTTTCCTACATCTGGTACAAGAATGGAGAGAAAATTAAGGAAGGAACTTCTTCTTCTTATCCAGGCAACTTTGGTCCTGAAGACAGATATTCCTGTGCTGTAAAAGGATATGAGGCTTTCCCCTCTCCTGCAGTGTGTGAGTTTACTCCACAGTGTGTCACTGACATACTGCCACCTAGTGGAGCCAGATAAAATACATGATAAAACACAGCTTAAACTTAAAGTGTATTTATGTTAATATCATTTCTTCCAGATGGTCCGAAGGTCCCCTCAGTGTTGGTGAGTCCCTCTGGTGAGACAGTGGAAGGCAGTTCAGTAACTCTGACCTGCAGCAGTGATGCCAACCCAGCAGCTACTTATACCTGGTACAAGAAGAATGGAGATCCAGAGCAGAAAGCTTTGAAAGCAGGAGCACAGCTTGACTTGGTTTCCATCCAGTCCTCTGACTCTGGAGAGTATCACTGTGAAGCTGAGAATGAGCTGGGGACAACGAGGTCTGCCTCTGTCTCTGTCATTGTGACATGTGAGTGAAAATAAAAGCAACCACACACAAACAAACAAACGAATAAACAAACAAACAAACAAACAAACAAACAAACAAACAAACAAACAAGCATTTTTAATCTTTCAATTTATTTTAACCTTTATTAAGCAGGGAAAAGTTTAGCTGAGCATATATGTTTTTCCTGCTTAACTTTCACAACTGGGAGCTGCCCAGTACAACCACAGTGTGTGACTGTAGTTCACTGAGCAGCTCCACTGCAGCACTTGGAGATGAAGTGCCTTGCTCAAGAGCACAGTGACAGCAGATGTTGAGGGACAGGAGAGCGTTTATATAGTCACTCTTGTCAACAAGATCTTCCCAGCTGTTCTGGGGATTCACACCATCAGACTTCCAGTCACAAGCAGACTTCAAAATGTTCAGTTGTTGCCTCCCACATCGTTACTAATTGTTTAATGACAGTATAGCTGTTTTCCCACATGCGCCTTTTACCGCTAAATGACCGGAACGCGGTCTAATGCCTTCATGTGTGAAAGTTGTTGTTCCGGTATAAGCGTGACCCCGTCGTCGCAGACATTTCACCAGTTTCGAGCCAGTCAGAAGAGCGGTATGCACGATAACGGATACAAGTGAGAAACGGGTCCAGTTATTTGCCGCGACACCGGTCCTTCTCTCATGGGCGAGGTGTACACACGTTGCTTAATGTTCACTTCCAGCGTGCATCATCTAATCATTCGCGCACATCAAAGCAAACTACTTCCACATTTCGCTTCGTGCATTTGCTTTCTCTACATACATACAAGCATTGGGCAGCTTGCAAGCCTCTGCCATTCTCGCTGTGTCTGTCCTGTGTGGCTGCTGCGAAGTGCGGAGGACTGAGTGAAGGACTGGCCTCTCTCGAGCAGAGAGGGGAGGGGGGAAATCGGCTGTGTTTATTACGCTGGCTTGACGCTGCTCTTAAGTCAAACGAGTGTGATTTATTGTGTGACAAGCAAACTTATTTCACCATCGGAGTTTTGCCGACCCCCAAATAAGCTCCCCCGTCCCCCCGCCCCCCAACATACAGGCAATTTTGCTGCTATATTCCCACATGCCAGCGCTCAGGTGTGAAGGGAAATTCCAGGAAATGTCCGATATTGACTTACAGGTAATTTTCCGGTACGAATGTGGGAAAACGGCTTATGTGTCATTGTTACAACACATCCTTATTTCATAATCCATGTTAATCCATATCCTCCAGATGGTCCCAGGAACCCCTCAGTGTTGGTGAGTCCCTCTGGTGAGACAGTGGAGGGCAGTTCAGTGACTCTGACCTGCAGCAGTGATGCCAACCCAGCAGCTACTTACACCTGGTACAAGAAGAATGGAGATCCAGAGCAGAAAGCTTTGAAAGCAGGAGCACAGCTTGACTTGGTTTCCATCCAGTCCTCTGACTCTGGAGAGTATTACTGTGAAGCTGAGAATGAGCTGGGGACAAAGAGGTCTGCCTCTGTCTCTGTCAATGTGACATGTGAGTGAAACTAAAAGCAACCACACACAAACAAACAAACAAGCATTTTTAATCTTTCAATTTATTTTAACCTTTATTAAGCAGGGAAAAGTTTAGCTGAGCATATATGTTTTTCCTGCTTAACTTTCACAACTGGGAGCTGCCCAGTACAACCACAGTGTGTGACTGTAGTTCACTGAGCAGCTCCACTGCAGCACTTGGAGATGAAGTGCCTTGCTCAAGAGCACAGTGACAGCAGATGTTGAGGGACAAGAGAGCGTTTATATACTCACTCTTGTCAACAAGATCTTCCCAGCTGTTCTGGGGATTCACACCATCAGACTTCCAGTCACAAGCAGACTTCAAAATGTTCAGTTGTTGCCTCCCACATCGTTACTACTAATTGTTTAATGACAGTATGTGTCATTGTTACAACACATCCTTATTTCATTAATCCATGTTAATCCATATCCTCCAGATGGTCCCAGGAACACCTCAGTGTTGGTGAGTCCCTCTGGTGAGACAGTGGAGGGCAGTTCAGTGACTCTGAGCTGCAGCAGTGATGCCAACCCAGCAGCTACTTACACCTGGTACAAGAAGAATGGAGATCCAGAGCAGAAAGCTTTGAAAGCAGGAGCACAGCTTGACTTGGTTTCCATCCAGTCCTCTGACTCTGGAGAGTATCACTGTGAAGCTGAGAATGAGCTGGGGACAAAGAGGTCTGCCTCTGTCTCTGTCAATGTGACATGTGAGTGAAACTAAAAGCAACAACACACAAACAAACAAACAAACAAACAAACAAACAAACAAATGTTTTTAATCTGTCAATTTATTGTAACCTTTATTTACCACGGAAAGATTTAGCTGAGCATGTATGTTTTTTCCTGCTTCATATGAAAACACGGTTTACAGGTTATCAATCTGTAATGGACGTAAACATGCTAAATCATGTCTGTATTTCCATCTGATTCCCAGCATCAAGGATACCAACAGTCACTGCAGTAACATTAAGTACGACTCTTCTCCTGGTCATCCTACTCCTCATAGGTCTATTTGTCTTCCTTTGGATTAGGTGAGCAGTTCTGTTTCACTCAGGTTATGTTGGACACTTGGACATTTAAAATTCACTGTGTTCAGGAATTCAGTTGTTCATTCATTCTCCTAAGCAGAAGGAAGAGGACCTCCCAACAACCATCTGGACCTGGAGGAGGACCAGACAACAGCCTGCAGGTGAGAAGAGGAACTAAACAAGTCCAAAAGAAAAGTACTTTCCTCCTGCAGTCTGGCTCCTCAGTTCAGACTGCAGAGTCACTCTCTGTCTTCTAGCAGGCTACAACTTGAAAGCTCATCTGACTGAGTATCACTTCATCTCTCTTTCCTCTTCTTCACCCAAATACATCCTCCTCTCCTCATCTTCCTCTCTTCTATCTTCCTCCTCTTTCACTCAATCAACTTCCTCTCTTGTTTATTACAAACCTTTCTACCTTTTCTCCTGCCTTGTGTTCCTTTACTGACCTCTTCTGTTATAAATTAGTAAATTATTGAGACAGGAATCTTTGTTTCTTCATCACTGTGGGTGGTGGATCTTTGACCCTTTCACTCCCAGCTGCTTGTCATGTTGGTGAATTTAAAAAGTGTTTATATTTTTGCATGCATTCATATTTGGTCTAAATATGATTCAGCTATGTGGTACACTACACTGTGGTTATTTTTTATCTACTGCCATATCCCTTTTTATTATAGATATAGATTATCGATAGATATTATAGATATATTATAGATTATAGTTTTATAAGTAAGAAAAAAACACACAATTACTACACTGTTGCACAGTTGAAGATGTATGTAGGTAAAAGGGAGCAGACTGAAATTCCATGGTGAATGTTTTTTGTTCCTAAAGGGACAGAAAGTGAGTTTTCTCAAATGGACAACATGTAAACTCTACCGTTTATATTTGTCAACCATGCAGTCAAGTTCTTACTCCTTTGTTAAGGATTTGCAGGGTTTGTTTTCTCTATCTTTACTTTTTAACTAAACCCGACGGACCCGGTACCAGGTCCACCCCAACCCCATAGTTATGGGAATGAATCAATATTATTAATCGTTGACATATCCTTATTACCATTCTATTTCAGGTGTGCTGTCATGTCTTGTGACCTTGCTTAACTTAATATTGTTTGTTGCAGATTCCTCTCTCTGCTCCAGCCTCCAGATCCCAGCCAGACTCCACTTACCAGAACCTCAGTCCAGCCACCATGGACCATCAGAACCAAACCATCCAGGGATCATTCAAAGCTGTAAACCAATAGAGAGCCGCAGGAACGAGTCCGGAAATCATCGATGCTAACATTCCTGGTTCTTCACTGTTTTTGCCTATAGGATTTTTGAATGGGTTTTTGGCGTGATGCTTCTAATAAGGTCTCTGGGCAACACAACCTTAATCAAACGAGAACCAGTGTTTAGTAATATCATCTTCACACATGAGGACCACTTTTATGAGTTTTGAAGCTTTTACGTGCCGTTAAAAGGGCGGCTCGCTAGCAAACGGCTAAATGAGACTACACTGTTGAGTCGAACACGGAAATTCTCTTTCCCTCACCTGGTTCAGCTCGGGGTAATCGGTGCACAGAAGCGCACACATCAACAACAGTCCCGGTTGAGTGCTGACGTGACGTGGAAGCCTATGCGACAGTGTGTGTAGTTCTGGATTAGCTTAGCACGAGCTTTTTACTTCTAGGGCTCGCATTTACGCTTCAAAACTCATGAAAGTGGTCCTCATGTGTGAAGATTATCCGGCTGAACACTGGTTTGCGTTTGATTAAGCTTGCGTTGCCCAGAGACCTTATTTGAAGCATCGAAGTCCGGGACTTCCTTGTTCTGACTACAAAAACACGTCATCCCTGCGGCTCTCTATGAGATCACTTATGGAAAGAAAGGCACTTTTACAGATGGGCCAGGTGGAGGGGCAGGATTGTTCCAAAATCTGTAAAGTTCTATTTCAGACAGGCTCCGCCCCTAGCTGATGTGTCTTAACATGCAGCTTCACTTCAGGCTTCAGAATACAGACTCAGTTCACTCACGTCCTAACGTGATGTCATGACGTTATGGCCTAGCTCACAGCTCCGCCTTGTGGATACATCTGATAACACTGACATATCAGTACATCCCCCCCTTTAGCTGTTAACCCACTTTTCATTACTTTAAGATTAAGCTGTAACTGTCACAACAATACTTTCAAAATAACTAGAACGGGCTAAATTTGCTGAAGCAAATTTAATTGTGCTTGCTGTGGCGCGCGCGACGCTCCGCCCCCCTTGCAACGCCCCTGCCTTAGACCCCATTACATTACATTACATTACGTCATTTGGCAGACGCTTTTATCCAAAGCGACTTACAATAACACATGTTTGTCAACAATAGAGCAATCAACTATGCAACACAGTCTATGACAGCTACAACTTCTGAAGGAATAGTGGTAAAGCTATAGCGTGACAGGTGACTCGAGTGCCTGGGGTCTACGGGGCTGTCATTGCTGTGTGTGGGGTGTTCCTGATGGGCGGGGGTTTGTGTGGAATGGAGGCAGTGATTTGTGGCATTGTCAGTGTCTTGGCCGTGCCTTTTTGATTGGTTGGTGCAGCCTTGTCATGTATAAAGTCATTGGTTTCTTTCAGGGGTATGGAGTTTCTTCAGGGGCTCCAAACAAAACAAAACAAAAACATTTTCATTGTTTTTTTTTTTATAATTTCTTCTTTATGTTCACTTGTATCTATTTACATGTGTTTAGTTGCATGTGTGCTATAGTTGTATCCATGTATCCCTTGTATTACCGTTTATTATTTTTTTTTCATTTTTTATTCATTCATGTTTATTATTCAGCTGTTTTATATATTTGATTGTGAAAAATTCTGCATCATTGTTTTCTTATATAGAGTGCTATAAAAACTAAAGTTGTTATTATTACTAATATTATTATTATTATTGTTATTGTTATTGTTATTGTTATTGTTATTATTATTATCATCATCATCATTATTATTCTGTGAAAGCACTTAATGCTTTTCCCTCCTCTCACGCTTCCTCAACACAGGTCAGCTCTAAAGCATGTGCCTGTTTCCAAAATCTAACTTCACTAGAAGCAATAATCAAATTCTGCAAACTATTTTTATGATGTACTGCCATCGATTGTAAAGATATTAAAACTTCACTGTGCATAGTTTTTTATGTATATTTTAAAATGAAATACATGACTTGTTTGTGTGACAAAGAGTATTTTTCAGAAGCCTATTCTAATAAAGACTCATAAATATGTTTCTTCCTTTTAAGCGGTGCGATGCTTCTATAAGTGACTCTGTGTGTTTGTAGGCGAGATTTGGGGAAGACTCACTGAGATTTAACATGGGTTGCTGCAAGTACCATCAAATACAACGCCGTTAGTCCCCATAGCCTTAAAGGGAATATTGTAAAAATATTGTCGTGATAACAGATAACGAAGAGGCAGAAAACACAAACGCTTGACTAATATACTGTATAGGAGGAATCAGCGTGACGTCACGACACCACAAATCCCCAGGAAGCGCGACAGTTAACTAGTATGAGTTGTGCCAAATAATATTAGAATATTATGTTTA
>NC_139628.1:20895523-21013023 GCF_964638095.1 Poromitra crassiceps | reverse complement strand
CTTATACCGGAAAACAACTTTCACACATGAAGGCATTAGACCACGTTCCGGTCATTTAGCGGTAAAAAGCGAGATGTGGGAAAACGTGTGTGTGTGTGTGTGTGGGGGGGGGGGGTGAAAATATAAATGATTGTGCCATTGATGACAATTGATATCTAAAGGTCCCATTTCATGCTATTTTTAACTGGATAAAACATTTCATGGGTCTTTAAAACAAGGTTATGAATTCTTAATTTTAAAGAAAAATTTAGAATTTTAAGAAAAATACCGTTGTTATTTTTTGTTCTTGCTTAAACCGAATATTTTATGGTCACTCACGATTCTCTGGCTCACGTGTTGGCTTGGTTCGAGCCTTAAAACTCGTTATATTCGGATTTTTTAAGAGGTTAGGTTTAGGCGTGAGGGGTGGGAGAGGTTAGGTTTAGGGTTAAGGTTAGGGTAAGGGGCGGGGGTTTAGGGTGTCTGACGGGTGTCTCCCTCGAAGGGGGTCTCCGACCCACCGAAGAGGGTCCCACCCATCTCCCACCTCCCTTATTAAAAAAAAACCCTCTTCCCTTATCGTGGCTCTCTGATGAGAGGGGGCTACCTTTCTCTTTCTCTCTGGAAGTGACGACAAGGGCTCTTGACTGTTTTCAGCACTCTTCATCAGCTAATGAATTGGTTATAGGGGGATACCAGGCTAGCATTTTTACATACAGTATAACTACCACCAAGATGGCATCTTCTACAATGTGCTCACTGCATCTGCTAAATAAAAGACTCTTTGAATTTCACTCTCCAGTCAGTCAATAGGCCTTTTTCACAGTGGCCCTTTTGTGTCGAAGAGCCATGGTAAACACAGGTGCAAGCAAAACATTAATGACGGTTTCCAACTTGGAAATTGGAAAACCTCATTAATAATGTGTGAATCTTCTGAATCTAGGGCTTCCCAATTAGTAGGCATGCGAGTTGAGGCAATGGGTCCCCCCCATCCCCCACCCCCCTATCCCCCATCCCCCCGAAACAGAGAGAGCTACTGAGAGAGCTACAGCTGTCATGACTTCCTTTCTGAGATCAGGATGTGGGCAAACGTGAGAGGCTTTTGTCAGAATTGCTGCTCGTCAAAGCAGACTTCCAGAGAAGAGAATCACCAGAGAAGATGGCTGTCACTTCACTCGGTCTCATATTCGGTGTCGGTGAGAAACTCAACTTTTTACCAACTTTGTCTGAAGCTCTCTCTTCACCCCCGCTCTCACCCTCTGCCTTCCACTTTTCATTATTACACACAACTAGATTTCCCCATCTGATTGAATGTTATGATCAATAACATGCTGTTTTATCTGATTGAATGTTATGATCAATAACATGCTGTTTTATCTGATCTAATGTTATGATCAGTAACATGCTGTTTTATCTGATTGAATGTTATGATCAATAACATGCTGTTTTATCTGATCTAATGTTATGATCAATAACATGCTGTTTTATCTGATTGAATGTTATGATCAATAACATGCTGTTTTATCTGATCTAATGTTATGATCAGTAACATGCTGTTTTATCTGATTGAATGTTATGATCAATAACATGCTGTTTTATCTGATCGAATGTTATGATCAATAACATGCTGTTTTATCTGATCGAATGTTATGATCAATAACATGCTGTTTTATCTGATCTAATGTTATGATCAATAACATGCTGTTTTATCTGATTGAATGTTATGATCAATAACATGCTGTTTTATCTGATCTAATGTTATGATCAATAACATGCTGTTTTATCTGATTGAATGTTATGATCAATAACATGCTGTTTTATCTGATCTAATTTTGTGATCAATAACATGCTGTTTTATCTGATCGAATGTTATGATCAATAACATGCTGTTTTATCTGATCGAATGTTATGATCAATAACATGCTGTTTTATCTGATCTAATGTTATGATCAATAACATGCTGTTTTATCTGATCTAATGTTGTGATCAATAACATGCTGTTTTATCTGATCTAATGTTGTGATCAATAACATGCTGTTTTATCTGATCTAATGTTATGATCAATAACATGCTGTTTTATCTGATCTAATGTTATGATCAATAACATGCTGTTTTATCTGATTGAATGTTATGATCAATAACATGCTGTTTTATCTGATCTAATGTTGTGATCAATAACATGCTGTTTCATCTGATCGAATGTTATGATCAATAACATGCTGTTTTATCTGATCGAATGTTATGATCAATAACATGCTGTTTTATCTGATCTAATGTTATGATCAATAACATGCTGTTTTATCTGATTGAATGTTATGATCAATAACATGCTGTTTTATCTGATCTAATGTTATGATCAATAACATGCTGTTTTATCTGATCTAATGTTGTGATCAACAACATGCTGTTTTATCTGATCTAATGTTGTGATCAATAACATGCTGTTTTATCTGATCTAATGTTATGATCAATAACATGCTGTTTTATCTGATCGAATGTTGTGATCAATAACATGCTGTTTTATCTGATCTAATGTTATGATCAATAACATGCTGTTTTATCTGATCTAATGTTGTGATCAATAACATGCTGTTTTATCTGATCTAATGTTGTGATCAATAACATGCTGTTTTATCTGATCTAATGTTATGATCAATAACATGCTGTTTTATCTGATCGAATGTTATGATCAATAACATGCTGTTTATCTAATGTTATGATCAATAACATGCTGTTTTATCTGATCTAATGTTATGATCAATAACATGCTGTTTATCTAATGTTATGATCAATAACATGCTGTTTTATCTGATCTAATGTTGTGATCAATAACATGCTGTTTTATCTGATCTAATGTTATGATCAATAACATGCTGTTTTATCTGATCTAATGTTGTGATCAATAACATGCTGTTTTATCTGATCTAATGTTGTGATCAATAACATGCTGTTTTACCTGATCAAATGTTATGATCAATAACATGCGGTTTTATGTGATCTAATGTTGTGATCAATTTCAATCATGAGAGACCGGTCGGTAGGTTTAACAAGATACTTTATTTAGCAAATGGCATGCATGGCAAGTACTTTGGCGTATGACTCCATTGTAAGATGGCAGACCTCTTGAGGCGAGAGGAGGGCTTCTGTATGAGCTAGGATAGAGAATCGGTGTCTTACAGCAATTCTCAGCTGGCGCCTCCCACTTGGCCTGGCCTTTCTGGCCTTCACATCGGCGTCTTACAGCAATTCTCAGCTGGCGCCCTGGCGACTTACTTCGGCTACGAATTAACGAATAATTAGGCTATACTTTCTTGCCTTCCCTCTGCATCTATGGCATCCAGGGTTGGGTAGGTTACTTTTAAATAGGAATCCCTTAAAGTTACTTGTTACTTGTTAAAAATTGTACTTAGTAACGTAATCCGATTACCACTATTTAAAAGTAAAGTAGGGATTACTTTCAGTTACTTTTGGATTACTTTTTTTTTTTTTAATCCAGGAATGTCCCATTGGGATACAAGATCTCTTCTTCCAGGGAGTCCTGGTCAAGAGTCCTGGCTAAAACCCTTATTTAACTAGATGAAGCATGTTTTACCATTGATAACCAGATAAGAATGTTTATACCAACATGAAGTTAAGGAGAATACAACAAGAGTTATTTTTAAGACCACTTTAATTTACGTTACGGGTATTTTTCATGATGTGGAGTGGAAGACGCAGCTTGTTGCTTTAATCTTGAAACACGACGTGAAACACTAAGTGAAAGTAAAAACCTCTCGCCCCATGCAGACTAGAGCAGCGTTTGTCAGCACGGGTGTCAGGCGGAGAAATTCAATGCAGATTTTCCACTGCCTGGCAGCTCGTAACGTTCAGCTGACAGCCCCACACACAAGCGCCTTCCACATGGATTCTACTGAAAATATCATTTTCAGCATGTGGAAGACGCTTGATCTGTCTAAACACTGAGCGAACGTAAAAGTGAAATGCTTGTTATATTTCCATGACGTGAATGCACTCGTGGGAGGAGGCACCACAGGCGCGGGTGCCTCTGTCATCATGAATGCTGCCTGCAGCTGCTGCTGTTGCTCCGCCTCGCTCGTCCTCGTCACAGTCAGTCAGTGGCACCAGCCACAGTAGGCTACACCGTTTTTTGTTGTTATTTTGTAAAATTAATGAAGAGGCAAGGGCGAATGTAATCCCGCCTGTAACGCCGTTACTATACCCCCGTTACTGTAATCTAGATTACACATTTTAAAATGTACTGTGAGATTACAGTTAGCGTTTTTTTGTAATCAGATTACGTAACGGCGTTACATGTAATCCGTTACTCCCCAACCCTGATGGCATCTTACAGCCATTCTCGGCTGGCGCCACCCAACTTGGCCCGGCATCCTTCTGTCTGTGATTATAGCATGAAACAAAGTCCATTTACATGTAACATAATCTAGTAAAAAGCACATTGTGACAATGAATGATCTTGATCGTGCTATTGATCTTAATAATTTCTTCCTGAGACATGATTCTATGAACTCCTCTTCTTCAGCAATGTGTGAAATGGCTAACTCTCTTGTTGATCCCTCAGATGGGTTGGAAATCGACCCCCGGCAGGTACAGTCAGCTTTTAAAAAGGTTCAGAATAAGCATTCCACAGGGCCTGATGGCTTACCTGCTTGCTTGTATAAATATTGTTCTGATGAACTGACTGATGCATGGTGCCCCATCTTTAATCTGTCTTTATAGAGAGCCATACTATTCCTGAGTTTTGGAAGAAGTCCAAAATTATTCCTGTTCCAAAGATATCCTGTCCCATGGAAAACAAGCACTTTAGACCCATAGCCTTAACTAACCCTAACCCTAAGTGCTTTGAAAAGATTGTTGTGAGCATGGTAAAACCTATGGTTTCCTCCTGTCTTGACCCCCTCCAATTTGCCTACAAAGAGGGGCGTAGCACGGAAGATGCCATTATCAGTGTGTCACATCTGATTAGCAAGCACCTGGAAGACCCCAAGGCCTATGCCAGGGTACTATTTGCAGATTTCAGTGCTGCCTTTGACACTGTTTGCCCACAGCTGCTTATCAATAAGCTTATGAATTTAAATGTAAATCCCTCCATTGTTAAATGGTTTCACAGTTTTTTAACGAACAGGCCTCAGCAGGTTTGTATAAATGGGACACTGTCCGAAGTAAAACACTGTAGCACTGGAGTACCTCAAGGCTCTGTGAGTTCCCCTTTTCAATTCACAGTTTACACAAACGAATGTCGAAGTAGCCAGCCCAACAACTTTGTCATCAAATTCTCTGACGACACGATTATTTTAAGCCTGTTGCGAGCTGGTGATTGCCCCTCAGTGTACTCCAATGAGATATTTTTGGGCCTGGTGTAAACAGAATCATCTCACCCTGAACATCTCCAAAACCAAAGAGATGATCTTTGACCCCCGTGAAGTGAGCGTACACGCCCCCATTATCATGAATGATACTGTAATTGAGCAGGTCGGCTCATATAAATACCTGGGAGTACAATTTGATAACTAACTTAAATGGAGCATGCATGTTGATTTCCTGTGTGGAAAACTAGCTAAAAGGCTTCATTTCCTCCGCTGACTCCGATTGTTTGGAGTGAGCAGCACAAACATGCTAACTTTCTACAATGCCGTCCGCGGTAGCCTGATCAGATATGGCTTAGGTTCCTGGTTCGGCTCCCTCACCATCCAAAGTAAATCCAAGCTCGAAAGGATGGTGAAAGCCGCTATGAAGGTGATAGGAATAAAAAACTACCCGTCCCTTCAATCAATCTTTGAGGAAGCTGTGATCAAGCAGTCCCATCGCATTCTGGATGACTCCTCTCATATTCTATTCTCAGAATATGAACTCTTACCTTCTGGAAGGCGATACAGAGCATAGGTACAAGTCTAACCGCTACAAGCTCTCCTTCCTCCCAACATCAATCGCTCTCCTGAACAAACAACCTGCTTAATCTAAAAATTGTGAAAACTTATGGGATTTTTTATTCTTTCTATTTGAACCTTTTATTATTTTAATTATTTACATTTTTCATAGGTCACTTTATCTAGTCTCCCGCCCATTTCTTTGCACATGTCATCTTTTATCCTCAATTTATTACTTTATGGGTCTTTTCCTTTGACGGGTCAGTTGCAATACAACTCCATGCACTTCATATGTAAGGTGCATCTCTTCACGAAAAAATGTGTAGACCTTTGTTGTTCCTGTTATGTTATTTTGTCATTTGTATTGTCTTCTTATGATGCAGCTGTATGTAGCACTGTTGTCCAAGACAAATTTCCTCTCGGGGACAATAAAGTATATCCTGATCCTGATCCTGATAAAATACCTCGTTGGCCGCTTGTAGTGAAAGAGGTCCTTGAATCCTTGAAAGTCTTTTGACAGTCTGCTTAGACTTCAGATGTCAACTCTACAGTTTTGAAAGCACACAACAGCTCTAGCTTAGCGAGCTAATTGACAGCTATGCAGCCACACGGCCACACTGCAGAGCATACGGTCCGTCAACAAACTCCGTCGTGTCAGCACCAAAACAAACATTAGTTCCGCCTTGGAAGTGAGAGTAAAACACGAAGGAACATTAGTTCCTGAACAGAAACAAATCAATTTTAACTCTTTTAACCATACTTCAAATCAATTATTATTTATTTATCTATTGAAACTATTAGCTATTTATTGCATTACATTATTTATCCACTACTAATTATGCAGCATGAATTTATAGCAACATTTTTAGCAGCATTTACAATAATTATGTACAAGTGCAAGGCTTCAGTCCTCGATTAATTCAACAGGAGTCATTAACAGGCGCGCGGGAACCTATCTCCCACAACGGGGGCTGAAGCATATTCCCCAATGTACAACATTTAAAGCTATCAATAAAAATAAATGCTATACATGCCGTGCATGCCTGGAAACGGCTTGAGCGAATCTTTAATCAAACGTTTTAACGGAGGAAGACAGCAGGCGGGGATAACAGGCGACTCACATCCAGAATTGACATTCACTTAGAGTAACCTCTCCGTGGATTATATAGCCAATAGCCTAGATGCCGGAATGAAGAGTGGCGCCTGGTAATCTATTTCATGTACCTCTATAATCAAGAAACTTTAAATAGTGTCGATGTTTTTCATATCGAGACAACGGCACGCACGCATGGGTGGTGGTGTAGCAGATCAGCAGGCATAGTTTACAGCTTTTAACATCATGTTTTCCTCCTGGATCTTTTCTCTTCAGACTACCTCACATTTATTTGGGGAACAAGATTAATTCCCTCGTTTTAGGATGTTTTAATCACATCAATCAATGCGCCTCCTCTTCACCAGCTCCATTAGTGCATAACCGTAATGGCTGGAAACTCGCATAATTCAGGATTTTCTTTTGCCGACTTTCTGAATACCACAATGATTTCATTCATGAATACCTTTGGATCATGGAAGACAAATGAAGGACTCATCTCGCTTGCAGATTTAACGTCCAAAACAGTAGCATCATTGTGGATGTGAGTGGATCTACGTTTACTAGTTTAATATTATCCATTGCCTCACCTCCCACGATACCTCGTAATGTTGCATTTACCCCCATGCACAGCACATCGTTTGACCATTTTTTTCTACTTATAACTGTATGAAACACCATAAAACCAGAGGAGAATCCCAATTTCTTATGCTTCTCTATGGAGCCCTAGACTCAGCTTGTCCGAGTGTATGGTGGAGCTGCACGCGCTGTGATCTCACACACACTCTCTCATACATTCGATTCAAAGCTTTGTTGCGCTGTCCTCGGTGGCGTGCTGTTTCCCCAAACACTAATACACCACAGATGAAGTGGCTTTGGCAGTGACGCTGTCCGTGGCGCTGAAATCGATAGTCTGTAGTCGTCAACTTTAAAGCTGTTAGAATAGTGCAGAGGGGAGATCACGGGAGTTTCGCCAAGTGAAAATGCAGGGCTGGGGGGGGGGGGGGCTGGGGCCTGGGGGGGCTGCGTCAGGAAGGTGCAGGGGCTGAGGCCGCCACCAGGGGGGGCTGCAGCCCCGGCAGCTCCCCACTTCCAGCGCTGTTGTAATGTTTTTTTCCCCTTGTGATTTTCATTTGAATGCAATCTATTTTTCATATGGGGATCCTATATGAATGGTGACTCACTGTTTCCGGAGAGCTGATTGGTCAGAAGGTTTTTCATGCGTTTTGATCTTATCCTCTGAACCTAACCTGCTCCGGAGCAGGTTAGCCGTGCAGCATAAGTTGCCATGGTGATCTATCTCGGTAAGAACAGTGAACTAGTGTCGTAGCACGGCAAACCCAGGGTTAAACCTGAAGTTACCTCGCTAAGCCACTAATATTGCTTCGTATCGTGGTACAGGCCTCAGTAGGCCTAGTGTCGCAGATGACCAAATGTTTTAAAGTGATGAGTTTCATTTCCTGTGTGATACACAGAAACATTTCAAACCACAGGCTCTGGCCTGGTGCAGATCTGTTGCAAAACTGGTGAAGAATATATGCTAGGTATGGGGGAGTCATCTAAAATGGCCCATCACCTTAAATGGACCAGATAAGGTTGGAACGTCATAACCCTTTACATTTTTACAGACAATCACAATATTTTTGCTGCAAAACTAGTTGACATGTAACAATAGTTAAACTAGTTGACATGTAACAATAGTTAAACTAGTTGACATATAACAATAGTTAAACTAGTTGACATGTAACAATAGTTAAACTAGTTGACATATAACAATAGTTAAACTAGTTGACATATAACAATAGTTAAACTAGTTGACATGTAACAATAGTTAAACCAGTTGACATGTAACAATAAACCAGTTGACATGTAACAATAGTTAAACTAGTTGACATGTAACAATAGTTAAACCAGTTGACATGTAACAATAAACCAGTTGATGTGTAACAATAGTTAAACTAGTTGACATGTAACAATAGTTAGACTAGTTGACATATAACAATAGTTAAACTAGTTGACATGTAACAATAGTTAAACTAGTTGACATGTAACAATAAACCAGTTGACATGTAACAATAGTTAAACCAGTTGACATGTAACAATAGTTAAACTAGTTGACATAACAATAGTTAAACCAGTTGACATGTAACAATAGTTCAACCAGTTGACCTGTAACAATAGTTAAACCCATGTTAAACCAGTTGACATGGAACAATAGTTAAACTCTGTGTCCTCATTTAAGTCACTCCTCAAAACTCATTTTTAGGTAATGGTTTCTTTTATTGTGATGTTTATTCTCTAGTTGGGTTTTGCCTTTATTTCTTGTTTTATTAGCTCTATTTTTACCCTATTTTTTCCATTGCGGTAGCCATTTTCTATAATTGTTGTTGAGTTGTTTTACTCATTTGTGCTTAGTTTATGTTTTGTGTTCTATCTTGTGTTTTATTCCTTGCTTTTTTATTGTAAAGCACTTTGTAACAACTGTTTTGAGAGCTGCTCTATAAAATAAAAGTGATTATATTATTATTATTGATTGTACTGTATGAGGGTGCTAAAGTGAGCGGGGCTGAGTGTTACAAGCAGGATGTCAGAGAAATCATCTGCTAAGTGAGCATGGCATAGCAAATTCATCAGGGGGATAAAGCAATTATAAGTAAGTTTACCTATAAAGAATTTTCTTTTATGAATAATGTCTTGACATGCTCTTCAAAATAAACAAAAGTTTTAATTAAAAAGGAACATTGATTTTTGTAAAAAAAAAAAAAAAAAAAAAAGAAGAAGAAAAGTAATTTTAGGTACTGGCCCATTAACCATAGGTCATTCATAGGTCTAGTATTCGTGAAGGACCGGTACTATGAGTCCCAAGAGCATGCGTTGCACCATTCGTGAAGGACCGGTACTACGAGTCCCAAGAGCATGCGTTGCACCCTCAGTTTAATATTTTGCACCCTCAGTTGAAATTCGCATCCACAACCAAAATGACTCTTTCAGAGGCTGTAGTTTGTTCTTAAGGCTAAAGTGAAGATCCTGGTAGCATATGAAACTAGAAGACCTAAGGCATCCATTGGTATCGACCATGTCATGCTAGCTTCTCAGTAATAACGCTTCAAAGATACATTTTGGCGAGGGAAACACTGGCGTGATGATTTTCAAAGGGGTCCCTTGACCTCTTGACCTTTCACCTCAAGATATCTGAATGAGAATAGGATGGATGCCCACCAGTCTCGCTTGCCAGACGATCTCCGTTTCGCGCTTTACCCACGCAGGAGAGAGTCTGGCTGCTCTCTCACTCTGGTCTAGCAGGGGGAAAAGGCTTGGTTATCTTTACAACCATCCACCCAAAGTACCAAGGAGGCCTGCTTTATTGCACAATCCAAATCTTCATCAAAACTTGCCATTTTCAGCGTGTAGTGTGTTGTTGTTTCACAGAAGTGGAGGCAGTGGAGAAGTGCGCACGCAGGGAGCGGAAGGCTGTAACGGTCGAAGCAGGTCGGAGCTTGCAGGGAGCAGAAGGGGATTAATTCCCCCGCTGCCGACTGAAATTGTTTTGTTGGCACCAATGGCAGAGCTCGACGCGTAGCCTGCTTCCAGGCAGGCAGACGACAGAACCCCTACAGACATGTAGCCTGCTTCCAGGCAGGCAGACGACAGAACCCCTACAGACATGTAGCCTGCTTCCAGGCAGGCAGACGACAGAACCCCTACAGACATGTAGCCTGCTTCCAGGCAGGCAGACGACAGAACCCCTACAGACATGTAGCCTGCTTCCAGGCAGGCAGACGACAGTACCCCTACAGACATGTAGCCTGCTTCCAGGCAGGCAAACGACAGAACCCCTACAGACATGTAGCCTGCTTCCAGGCAGGCAGACGACAGACTAAACAGTCTAAACAGTCCAAAATTGCATAAATAAAATTGGGTATGAGTGGAAAGCTGATTGAGACTCTTGTGGATTCAATTAGACCAATAGTAGTCATGTGTGATGATGTTAGTCCCAAAAGCAGCATTTCATTGTATTGGCCCATTTTACCTGAAGTCTTTTTGTTCGCCTGTGCTAAAAACCAAAGCTGATAAGCATCATTTATGCTTTTGTATGTGACCGACCTGCCTGTTTTGACGTCACTCTGTCTCCTGCAGCCACTCTGATCGTCCGACCCGACAGGTCTCAGTTCTTCAGGTACGACTCCATCACTCTGGCCTGTGAGGTGCCGGAGAACTCCACCGACTGGACAGTGTGGAGGAACACCAAATCTGGGACTTCAAAGCCGTGTAAGGATGGCTGGGGCATGCAGCAGAAGACCTCCTGCATCATTGAGGATGCCTACCCATCAGACAGCGCCCTCTACTGGTGCCAGTCCAGAGAGGGCGACTGCAGCGAACCCGTCAACATCAGCGTAACCAGTAAGCCATAACGTGATCGGAAAATCGGCATATCTCATCATATGATTAAATACGTGATGTATATACGGTCCAGGGTTCGACTACACAACCACGATACAAAGTACTAAGTTCAATGACACGTGCAGAATTGTGTTTTTAGTTATGGTGGAAACAGAATGTTATGCATTTTGATATTGTAAGTGTTTGCTCATCTAGACTGGTGCTTGAATCAAGGAATATCTCCCACGTGGTGCAGCAAAACACTTGTAGGGCCTCGAATTTTTGGTGTCTTCACCTCTTTCTCTACTCACTACCACAGGGGTGTAGGCTGGGGCAAGTAGGAGGATGTTCTGATCAGCTGATCCAAGTGGAGGGAGGTGGGAGTGACCTATAGGTGCCAGGGATTGGGCCATAACACGTATCTAGGATTTTATGCATAGTTCTTTGTTTCTTTTGAGGTGAGATGTTTTTATAAGCTTCTAACTCTTAAATTATTATATCGGCAACCAGTTTGTCTCTGAACTCTGAAGTAAATAAATAATGACACACGTGTTTTCTCTGATTTGTCTAGCTGATCTTGTCATCCTGGAGAGTCCTGCTCTTCCCGTGACGGAGGGAGAGGAGGTGATGCTTGTCTGTTCCTCCAAGAACAATGAAGATGAGGTTCAGTCCAGCTCTGACTTCACCACTGATTTCTACAAAGATGGCGTCTTCATCGGGTCGAGGTCTGGAGGAAATATGGCCTTACGAGTGTCCAAATCAGATGAAGGCTCCTACAAGTGTGAGCACCCCAAGAGAGGTTCCTCACCGGAGAGTTGGCTGGCTGTGAGAGGTGAGACAAATGTCCTCCTCTCCCAAGTGTGTGTGTGTGTGTGTGTGTGTGTGTGTGTGTGTGTGTGTGTGTGTGTGTGTGTGTGTGTGTGTGTGTGTGTGTGTGTGTGTGTGTGTGTGTGTGTGTGTGTGTGTGTGTGTGTGTGTGTGTGTGTGTGTGTGGAGGGGGCTGGTTCCCTCAGCCCGACGTTCCCTCAGCATCAGGGTTAGCAGTTACTGAGCGTTCACTGGACATTGTGAGTGACGCAAATAACATGATTTTTGCCTCATCACCAGTTCGCTCAAGTTAAAATTGTTCAACTTTGTTGAATAATTTGCACGTGTGAAGCTTTTATGTTCCTTGTTCTGAACGGACGGTTAGGGTTAGGTTAGGAACAAAAAAATTAGAATAATGAAGGCATGACCTGCCCTACTCTGCCTCTGATTGGGTTAGTTTAGGCATTGGAGGTGATGTTAAAGTGATGTTAAAGCTGCAGTCAGCGATGTTTTTGTGTTAAAATAAGTGTTAAATGCCTCTATATTCTGACAGCAATCACTGAAATAGAGTGTTCGGTCAGTAACTTGGAACTCTCAACCCCCCGCTGTCCTATATCTCTCTTAGTCCCGCATGCAGGACTAAGAGATCCGGCGGAGATACGTCTCTACGAGCTACAGGGCAGTCCACATGACAGCCCCTCCGTATCTGCAATCTATGGTCAAATTCCAAACTTCGCATCGCTCCCTCCGCTCCTCCACCCGTCCAGATCGCCTCGCCCCTCCACCGCTACGTGGGCTCAAAAGTCGCTTGTCCCAATCGCGACTCTTCTCGTTCCTGACGCCACAATGGTGGAATGATCACCCCACTTCGGTCAGAACGGCCGAATTTCTGCCAATCTTTTGGCGGGGACAAAAACGTACCTTTTCAGGCTATACCCATGGGCCCTTCTTGAACTAATATCTTAACACGTTCACTGCCGTGGACGAGTTAACTCGTCCAAAAAAAAAAAAACGTTGACTGCCGTCGACGAGTTAACTCGTCAAAAAAAATAATAATAATAATTGACGGTGGGACGTGGATCAAAGCCCCCTACATCTCCTATAAAAATATGGGAGCCACCGAACGTGTACAACCCATTCCACCGACCCACTAAGTGGCGACAGTGCTCTCCAGACTAGAGAAAGCCGAGCAAAAACAGCATAAGAATGGTTTGGCGAAAACGCTTTCGCGCTGGGAGCTGGCGCACAACGGTGGGGGATTCCAAAAATAGACTCTGGGTGCAACACACTTTGAAACACGCAGCAGAAAGCCCAGAATCGCACGCAGCTTCATCCCAGCTCACAACCGAAACCCCAGAAACGAGCGAGCCCGATCCAGACTCGTCCGACGAGCGGCCGCCAGGCAGCACAGACAGGCAGCAGAGACTCGTCTGTGACACACGCTGCAGAGCGAGCAGAGACACACCCACGGAGGGAGGAGTTTGCGGGGTGCTGTGGGGGGTGCTGTTATATTGGAGAAAATTACTGTTCAGAACTATTGTTTAGATGTCTGATGTCTCACTGATGCCAAAAATAAATGGTTAAAGTGACTGTTCTGCCGGTTCTATCGAATTTCACAAAAATGCATTTATCTCAGCTTTCCTTCTCAGACGCTGAAACCATGCTGTATTCAACTGCTAATGCCTACATAACAGAACATAATAAAAACTAACTCTTTTAGACAGAGAAAGCACACATTCTATTAGTTCTTTTGAGATATTTTGTGTTCACAAAGTCCTAGCAGAAAATAATCCTCGGCTCTTGAAAGATGAGCCAGAATCCTCAAAAAAACCCATTGGCAGAAGCTACCTACAGTATTGGATAAACTGTTGGCAGTGAATGTGTTAAAAAAAAAAAAAAAAAATCCTTCTCAAACCTCCTAATGCTACATGTTATTTATTCCTTCTCAAACTACTTCCTACATGGTGCTACTCTAGTCTATCAAAATATCTTAGCTGTCATTGATTGTGTTGCATAGTTGTTTTCTGTACTGTTGACTAAATGTGATATTGTAAGTCGCTTTGGACAAAAGCATCTGCTAAATGATGTAATGTAATGTAATGTAATGTAATGTTATGTAATGTAATGTTACGGTTGCAGAGATTCTCCACAAGGGAACATAGGGCTGAGGGAACATAGAGGAACATAGGGCTGAGGGAACATAGAGCTGAGGGAACATAGAGCTGAGGGAACACAGGGCTGAGGGAACATAGAGCTGAGGGAACATAGAGCTGAGGGAACATAGAGCTGAGGGAACACAGGGCTGAGGGAACATAGAGCTGAGGGAACATAGAGCTGAGGGAACATAGAGCTGAGGGAACATAGAGCTGAGGGAACATAGAGCTGAGAGAACATAGAGCTGAAGGAACATAGAGCTGAGGGAACATAGAGCTGAGGGAACATAGGGCTGAGGGAACATAGAGCTGAGGGAACATAGAGCTGAGGGAACATAGGGCTGAGGGAACATAGAGCCGAGGGAACATAGAGCCGAGGGAACATAGAGCTGAGGGAACATAGAGCTGAGGGAACATAGAGCTGAGGGAACATAGGGCTGATTGAACATAGAGCTGAGGGAACATAGAGCTGAGGGAACATAGGGCTGAGGGAACATAGAGCTGAGGGAACATAGAGCTGAGGGAACATAGAGCTGAGGGAACATAGAGCTGAGGGAACATAGAGCTGAGGGAACATAGAGCTGAGGGAACATAGAGCTGAGGGAACATAGGGCTGATTGAACATAGAGCTGAGGGAACATAGAGCTGAGGGAACATAGGGCTGAGGGAACATAGAGCTGAGGGAACATAGAGCTGAGGGAACATAGAGCTGAGGGAACATAGGGCTGATTGAACATAGAGCTGAGGGAACATAGAGCTGAGGGAACATAGAGCTGAGGGAACATAGAGCTGAGGGAACATAGAGCTGAGGGAACATAGAGCTGAGGGAACATAGGGCTGAGGGAACATAGAGCTGAGGGAACATGACATGCCCCCTTGTTATGTATGGTATGTGATGGCAGGTCAGCTCTTATTTCCCTGCAACCACCAAACCAAACCAGACTCCCAACACCCACAACAAGACTGAGTTTCACTTCTCCAAACATTTCTCAGAAGCAGAACTGCTCTCGAAGCAGATAATCTCATTGGTTGAGTTAAACCTCAACAGGCAGAGACAAAGAACCAGCATTTTTGCGTCAGTTTCTGTTCTTACCGTTTGTGTCTAAAGGTTTCCATCTAATGCAGCCATTTACCTCAATTGGCCTCAAATGACCCATCATCATTGATCAAAGTGCCACCTAATCTAATCCAATATTATCAAGACTGTCTAGAAAGCAGTTAGCTGTGATGTGGTGAATACATATTGTTGCCAGGCAACCAGTTTGAAACTGAAGGTTTCTTTTCCCTTTCAGCCATTCCAGGCCAGAGTCCGTCTCCAAGCCCCGCCCCCCCTGTACTCTCTTGGCCTCGGCTGGTGTGCACTGTGCTGCTGGTGATCCTGTACACAGTGCTCTTCATAGTGTGCATATATGTGTATGTCCGCTTGGCTCGAGGTAAGACACACCAGTTTCACAGGAAATCATTTCAAGGAACATTTCAACCTGGACCCTATTTTCCTAACTTCTTCTGTCTAAGTCAGTGGTCCCCAACCACCGTCCACCGGGCCGCGGATCGGTACCGGGCCGCAACGCATTTGGTACCGGGTACCTCAATTATACTGGAACAACTTCAGAAATTGTTGTTCAGATGAATCACTTAGGCACAAGAAGTTAGGAAAATAGGGTCCAAGTTGAAAAATACAGACATTTTCCTTTAATAGCAACGTTGGCCCACAGCGCAAAATGCTATAGTTTCATAAGAACGACTCTGAAATGGTTGCTATTACACAATTTGCTGTGAGACTGTGTTTGGGTAAGAACAGCTCCGACAACTAAAGCCTAATAATAATGAGACTTTATTGATGAGCAAGACAAAAGGTATGTTGTCCCCTAGTGGTCAATTAAATTAGTGGTCAAGAATTGTGCTGGGCAATTTAGATGTCATTTGTGATGCGCATGTCAAACCAGCATCATTTTTAATATTCTAGTTTTTATGCCTCCGCCGACGATAGCTGAGCCGGAGGCATTATGGTTTCGGGTTGTCCGTCCTTACGTCCGTCCCATGTTTGTTAACGCAATATCTCAGGAACGCCTTGATGGAATTTCATCACATTTGGGTCAAACGTCCACTTGGACTCAAGGATGAACTGATTTGGTGGTCAAAGGTCAAAGTTCAAGGTCCCTGTGACCTCACAAATGCCATTTTCAAGCTCGTTAACGCGGTATCTCAGTAACGCATTGACAGAATGTCTTCACATTTGGCCCAAACGTCAAAGTCTGGACAGACATGGATGTCGACTACTCACTTGTTGGCGGAGGCATATATCCGCGGTGCGGTCGTTGTAGTTCCATTATAGGGTAATAGATCAACAATAAAAAAAAATAAAAAAAATAAAAATGCTTTGGTCTGCCGTGTTAAAGGGTTCACTCGACGTGTGCTGGTGCGCCACAAGTTACAAAGGCAAACAAAACCGTTTAAAAATGGATGACATTCTATCAGCAGCAAGGCGTGAATGTGTTTGTCGGCAAACTGGACCGCTGTGTAAAAATTAATATGGACGACAGAGCAAATTTGTTAGCTGGCCGAGTTGACTCAGAACCATGGCTTGAATTGGAGCAAACACATTTAGTTTGACCCAGCTCCCTTGCTCACCATGCTCATACTGCACATGTGATTGTGTTCGGTTGCTTCTTGTCCTCGTCTTAGACAGGCACAACCAGCATGGACCCCGCCATGTGCTCTTCTTATATGGAGTGGTTCAAGTTGGTGATGTGCTTCCAGGTGACAGCTAAGATCTTATTTGATTTCATGTGTTAAATTCACTGCGTTCTTGAAGGGCAGATGGAGATGGATGGGTGGAAAAGGTGCAAAAGGCAATAGACTTCGGAAGACCATGTGATTGCGCGTTGCATTCTGGGATTGTTTTCGCCATATTGGTTGTAATGCCTCTTTTGTTTACATTGGTAATTCATTCATTCGGCTGCTAGAAGAAGACACACTGTCAGCTGGCATCTTTTCACACAACATGGCCGTATTTCACCAATGAAAGGAAGCAAATGCAAAGAAAAGACTGTGGCGCGTCTCCTGACACATGACGTCACACTCCCGAGGACAATATACTGTGAAGGTGTTTTGTATTGCACTGTGTATGTTTCTTATGTGGATTTAAATTCATAGTGGAGATAAAGAGAATGACACTCTCCTCTCTGTTCTTCCAACAGCTCGAGCTGAAAGGAAACAAGGACGTTCTGACCCTGCAAGTGGAATCTAACCCTGTTAGCGCTCTTCTTCCTCAGTCCAGGAACAAGAGGAGTTGTAAGTTGTGCAACCCAGTCGCCAGAATAAAACGTTGACATTGTCCGTGTCTGAAAACCAGGGATCTGTAGAATGTGAATGTAAATTTGAACCAAAACGTCTTATGTTTCTAAAATGTGGCAGTTGAGGTCTACAATCTCAACATAAATTTAAAACGATTCATTTTAAAACATCGCTTTCCCACATTACATGCAAATAAAACAACATTGATTAGATTTCGGCAATAAACCAAGGTAAAGTTTAGGCAACAAAGCAACGTGGTTAAGGTTAGGGTTATAGTTTGGGCTACAGGTCTGCCAACCCCATCCCTACTCCCTTAGGTGTCAACATGGGACAGCTGCTAGACTATGACGGGTATAACGTTAATATTCACATATGTAGAAACATGATCTGCAATGCATTCTGGTTCAGAAATGTTCATATTCCCTGGATTGCGGAAACAATTTACAATGCCGACATTTTATCAGAGATGGGAAAAGTAACCGCATAATGTACTTAAGTAGAAATACACTTACTTGTGTAAAAAAGACTGATAAAGTACATTATAAAAGTAAAAAAGTATTCCTACCGGTTATTTCTGTGCAAACTGAAACTCACATCAATTAATATAATGTGAAGACTATTAAACTTAAAAGATCCCGTCCAAACATGCTTTAAGATGTATAAAGATGATTCATAATTTGGGTGATATGGTTTTTCCACAAAAAATGTGCACATCATTTGTGAAAGCTGGGAGATGTGCCAGACGAGAGAAACAAACGCTAGATTGCTTTTGCTTTGCAATATTAAAACCAAAATAGCTAGCCTGTTTTGCAAATGTAAGGAGTAGAAATTATATTTGTGTTCAAATGAAGGGAGTAAAAGTAAAAATTTGTCAGAAAAAGAAATACTGTACTCAGTAAAGATACCTGAAAATCCTACTTAAGTACATTAACAAAGTATGTGTACTTAGTAACTTAACTTCCTATCTCTGCATTTTATTCTGAATGGGCTGAGTTGTGACAGTGCATGCAGACCAATACTCTGATTACTGGGAGTAAACCAGCTTAAAACAACTTTCAAACTACGATGTCTACATCATTCAAAATAACAAACCTGGCTTACATGGATTCAATTAATAATCAGTCTATAGGCTATTATACTTGTAAATTATATTGTAAATTTACTTGCCTCAACATGGAAGGGTTGACCAGAAATCAAGTTATGTCAATGAGGTTCTGCTCATTCTGATTATCACCTTATTCCGATTAAGACATTGAGATAGAGGTGATTACAACAATTTCAATAATCAGAGTATTGCCTGAATCAGCTTAACATTGATTTATTACTGTGTATGTAAACATGTATGACTTGTATATTGTCACATTCTGTATAGGCTACTCAGGTACATCCACGTCTTCCCTTTAAACAGTTTTTTGCACATTGGGTCTCAGGTACATTTCTTTTTACTTCAAAGAATATGATTAATAAAGAACAAACAAAACTTTTTATATGTAGCAGTTACACCTTGAACAAGAAAACACAGATTTTTGGGCCAAGAATCAGTGACTTATTTTAAATAACGTCTTGAAACCATTTTTATATGTGATGTTGTCTTACTATCTTTTTGGCTTAATTATATTTTATTGTATCCTACCAGGGTGGGAATTACATGGAGAACATGGCCTCCGTTGTCCCTCCCTCTGGCTGTGGAACCCTGAGATCCATAAGGCCCCCTTGGCAGTGCCCTGCTCGCAGCCTGCTACTGTCAGTTGCTTTAAAAGCATCAGTGGTCTCACTTTAATGTAGCCTTCTGCCCTATGCAAAGGATGTGTCATTGGCTCCTTTTAACACACATTTCAGGAATATCGCTCTTCATGATGTCAATTAGAGCTATAGAAATGGCCTTTGTGCCCTGGCATGTGGCCTTGTGCCCTAAAGTTTAAAGGCCAAATGGCCTTGCCCCTAAAATGATGAAATTCCCACCTTTATCCTTACTACTTATCTTGGTTTTTATTTGACAGTTATTTACTTACGAGTGTTCTTTTTCACCTCATCCATCTTCTCTTACCAGAATTAAATTCCTGTTTCACATTGTTCCATTTTATCCTGATTTTGATTATTCTACTTTTATTTTGACAGTCAAAGCACTTGTAAACTCTGTTAAAGGTCTGTTACAGATGCTATATAAATTCAGTTATTATTATTATTATTATTATTGTCATTGTTGTTGTTATCATCATCATCAGTATACAATGTTTTGTCTGTGAATATTTATTCACTTTAACAAAAAATTGTTACATGTGACATCACTGATGTCACTGATGATGCCATTGATTTTGAGGTTGTGCCATGCCTTAGTGTTGCAGAAGAAAGTATGAACAGTACTGAACAGGAACATTTCAGCCAGTGTAACATGAAATATCAGGTAATTGTGTAAACACTTTGATAAAATCATGTAGACACAATATATATTTGAAAGAGAGAGAATGGGAGAGGGGGGGGACACATACACACACACACATATATATATATATATATATATATATCACACATGGGCAAAATACGAACCGTGGGCCGCTCATCTGTGTGGCCCGCGATGGAATTGAAAAAAAAAAGAAAATCTTTTTTACAGTGCACCTGAACGCAACATGCAAGATACCCACTGAATAAGTGTCCAAATGTTCATGTCATTCTGGCCAATACTCTTACAATACAATACACTTCTGTTATAGCATTTCAGTCTGGAATATGGAATATCTTTCAATAATCTTTATGACTAAAAGGCTACATTGAAGTAGAAATTTAAATAATTAACTCATTGGTTTTGGATTTATTTAGCTTCAAGAGTGCATTTTTGTTTGTGTGACCCTCAACACAGGCTTTGAGAATCCCGGGCCACTTAACTGATACTTATGTTTAAATTAACCAACTCATATTCTGGTTTATTTCAAGAAAAACATTTCGGCTAGTGGAAATTCTAATTGGCTCGTAACTTTAAAATCTAGCAGCCATACTATTGGCAGGTGGTCAAAAAAGTGAATTTCAAGCCGTGAGAGCAGGTGGTGACATAGGAGTGAGTGAGAAAAGGATCAAATATTGGTGGTTAAGACTGAATAATGACATCACAACTGTTAATTTAAAATTAGTTATTCCTCTAAACCTGGCTTCAAATGCCCCAAATTTTCGCGCTGGCGCCGTTCGGCCCTCAGCAAAACCTGGTAGCGAGGACATTTGTTGTGGCCCTCTCTATCATCAAAGTTGCCCATCAATGGGTTACGGCATGACAATATTTGTTCGGCCCCCGGAAACAATCTGGGTTTCTCATGTGGCCCCCCATGAAAAATAGTTGCCCACCCCTGATATATATATATATATATATATATATATATATATATAGTTTTTTGTTTTACTTTTTGAAAGAGAATGTCAGCTCTGTGATCCACCTACAGTTTGCAACCCACTGGTTAAGAACCAGTGGCTGTGGCTGTCAGCCAGCTAACACACACTTGCAACACTCCACCTAGTGGGGAAGTTATAGCTAATTGAAACCAAACAACTTTGGCCTTGAATTGAAATGGTTGAAATGGTTGATATCCATTTTGATATCCAAATGTCAAATTTTGGAATAACTTTTCATGTGATTATTAATAAATGCATTAGCATACCGGTACTCAGCTTTAGAAAAATAATCATTTCAAACTAGAAGGCACTGGAACAGCACACACCTCCACCTACGCTGAACCTGCTGCAGCATTTTACTTGTTTTGATTATTTTAATGTAAGACATTTTGCTTGTTCATGAACCTTATCCTTTTCACTTTGAGCTGGCACATTCTGTTGTTAATGAGTTCAAGTATCTTGAGGTCACATTGGACTCTACATTGACATTCAGATCAGAGGAGTGGATGAGGGTTGTGGGTGGCTCAGGGTTCTGATCTGACTCACAACATGTAGGCTACATACCATAGTAGACTGAAGTAGTATGAACCTTGGTTGGAGCTCTGCATTCTCAGAGTGCACGTCTAGTTTCTCTATGCTATTTCCTTTATTTTCTGTTTTATGTAAAGCACTTTGGATTGTCTGTGTCTGAAATGTGCCATACAAATAAACCTGCCTTGTTACACCCAAACACATCATTTCTATGACATAGATTTTCAGTTGAATCGATTTGATAGAAGGAAGTCTGGTGCAGCTTGTGACATCATGTGATGGACTCTTTCCTGCTAAGTACATCTTTACTTCATAAAGTTGATACATTTTCAGCCCCAGCTGTACTAGTGCCTTGCTCATTGGCCCGCTGACAGGATGGTGCAGCATGAACAGAACAGCTCAGTCTGCTCTCCCTGAACTGATTCAGTCTCTCTGAACCAGTCTGACGCACATCAAACATCGCACATTCACAATAAACATGAAAAGATCATTAGTGTTTAGTCTGATCTGCCCTACATACGAAGATCTATGAAAATATATACAATTTGAAAGTGCGTTTCTAAACTTTCACTTTTAAACCCTAAGCACTGACGAGCCTCATTTTATCGTGAGGCCAGTCTCACAGAAAATTGTGAAATAGCAGTTTCGCTTGCCAGACTTCCCTCCCTTCCAGGAGAGAGTCTGGCAGCGCTGATCTCCTTTCTGTAATTGCGAGAAAAATCCCATTATTATCCCATATTTATCCCCCGTTAGTGCTACTTTTAATTTATTTATCCTGGTTGCTGCTCCACCCTCTTCCAATCTGGGGAGAGCCGAAACTGGCTCCATGCTTCCTCTGAGACATGGGCAGTTAGCCAGCCGCTTCTTTTCACCTGACAGGGGCAGCTTCACCGGTAGGACATAGCACGTGGGAGGATCACACTATTCCAACGAGTTCCCCTCCCTTCCGAACAGGCGCCCCGAACGACCAGAGGACGCACCACTTCAGCAACCAGGATATTGCATGTTTTGGTGAAGGGGTTCCTATATGAAGGAAACCCCCAGGGGTCGCGGGGAGCACATGCAAACTCCACACAGAAAGGCCCTTTTGACGACCCCACCTGGGCCGCGGGGTACTCGAGGACGCACTCCTTCAGCGCTCACAGCGTCCCATGGTGGGAATTGAACCCAGGACCTTCTAGCTGTGAGGCGACAGCGCTTACCACTGCACCACCATGCCCCCGTAGATTACAGTTATGAATGAAATCCTGAAAAATTAACTTTTCGTGTGAAAAAGTGTAAAAAACGAAATACATTTGATGTGTGATTTTTTTTGCATGCATTATTAAATAGGTGCACTGAATACCCAGGGATGTGATCTAAAATAGAAAAAAAAGTAAATTTTCATTTCAGCTCGACTTTAATATTCTCTTTACTGTTCTGAGGATTTACAATGATGAAACAATAATTGTCTCCCTATATATAGTGCATACAGGTCACCATAGGTAGAATACTGCTTGTTTAAATACAATGGCCCATCTATACTGTCACGTTTGATGGCACACATCAAATATATATATAGATATGTATGTCCTCCACCACAATGGTAAGTCATGTTTCATTTCCTGTGTGAATACACAGAAACTGCACGCTCTGGCCTGGTGCAGATCTTTTGCACAGCACAACCGCTGAACAATAAAGGCAGTCAAGGTCACTGTGACACTGGCCCATTTATTTATACAGCCCTTTATCACAAGCATGTCCCACAGGGTTTAACATAGCATCATATACAGTACATGTCCCACAGGGTTTAACATAGCATCATATACAGTACATGTCCCACAGGGTTTTACATAGCATCATATATACAGTACATGTCCCACAGGGTTTAACATAGCATCATACAGTACATGTCCCACAGGGTTTAACATAGCATCATATACAGTACATGTACCACAGTGTTTAACATAGCATCATATATACAGTACATGTCCCACTAGGGTTTATCATAGCATCATATACAGTACATGTCCCACATGGTTTTACATAGCATCATATACAGTACATGTCCACTAGGGTTTAACATAGCATCATATACAGTACATGTCCACTAGGGTTTAACATAGCATCATATACAGTACATGTCCCACAGGGTTTTACATAGCATCATTATACAATGCATGTCATACTTGTTTACTGTGAGGCAGACAAATAGCCAACATCAATCACTTATAAGCTCTAAAATAGAGAGAATCCAGCAGGCAGTATTACTTTTACATTCACAAGTAGGCCTACTACTTTCTTTTTAAAAGTCCCATGTGTTTTGTTATGTAAGAATCTCTTAATTTATCATGACATACTTCTCATTTTGCCAAATTTCACTCTGTCAACATTATTATTTTCTCATCAAACATCTGTACCAAACTACCAGTTCACCTGTTGTCAAAAAGGCCCAACAGCGACTACACGGACTCAGGCGCCTGAAGAAATTCGGGCTGGGGAAAGAAATCCTCGGGGACTTCTACAGAGGCACCATTGAAAGCCTGCTGACAGGCGGCTTCACCGCCTGGTACGGGAACTGTACCACCATGGACCGCAGAGCGCTACGGAGGGTGAGGCGCGCGGCCCAGCACGTAACAGGAGGTGAACTGCCAGAACTGCACGAACTGTACAACCAGCGGTGCCTCAGGAGGTCCCTGAAGATCATCAAAGACACAAACCATCCCCACAACAGCCTGTTCTCCCTGCTACCCTCAGGGAGGAGATACAGGGTTCCAAAAACACGCACAAATCGATTGAGGAACAGTTTCTTCCCGCAGGCCACGAGACTCCTTAATATGCACAAAATAGTGCAGTAGTCGTACCGTACCGTACTGCAGCTGCTACTATTACGGATGCCTAACGTTTAATTGTAAATTTAAGTGTATGTTTAATAAGGTGCCTAACGTTTAATTGTAAATTTAAGTGTATGTTTAATAAGGTACATGCTATTTGCACATGTATGTATAAAACGTCGAATTTGGAATGTCTGAACACGTCTAACGTATGCACATGACATGTGCACCTATGTGCAATGAATATGCCACTGTCGTATAAGCCACCGACTTGTCTTATTGCTTATTGATGCCTATTTTCTATTGCCTTATTGCTGTCTTATTGCTTATTGATGCCTATTTCTTATTGCCTATTACTCATTGCTTGTTGCCTATTTGTACTATGTCGTAAACGGAGTCCACTGCACAAGAATTTCACACGTGGTACTTGTACCATGGAGTGACAATAAAAATCTTGAATCTTGAATCTTGAACCATGATGTTCTAACATCAGTGTGTGCTGTGTGTATGTTTAAACTACCAGTTCACCATGATGTACTAACATCAGTGTGTGCTGTGTGTATGGTTAAACTTCCAGTTCACCATGATGTACTAACATCAGTGTGTGCTGTGTGTATGTTTAAACTACCAGTTCACCATGATGTACTAACATCAGTGTGTGATGTGTGTATGGTTAAACTTCCAGTTCACCATGATGTACTAACATCAGTGTGTGCTGTGTGCAGTGGCGTGCCTGACCAAGTTGATGCCCTAGGCAAGATTTTAGCTGGTGCCCCCCCCCCCCCCCCCCCCTCCCCCAAAGAAAATATAATAAAAATTATAACGCAGCTAATCCACCACTGCAGTGCAGGCTCAGAATCGCCCTTCCAGTGGCGCTGGAAGTACTTTTAGGTAGGGGGTGCTGTAAGGAAGGGACTCTTGGTGCTGCCCGCGAGGGCAGCGCCGAAGAAAATTTTACGTTTTTTGGACTTTCATCCATATTTAGAAGAATATTTAATTTTAAGGATTAACATTAGGATTATACTGTTGTGATGTCATTATTCAGTATCTTCTCCTTTTCTCACTCACTTTCATGTAAGCACCTGCTCTCCCTTTAGTCGTTTTACACTACAACAGATAGCAACACAGGCATAAACACTGAACTTGTTATTATTATTATTATTATGGAAAACCAGATTATGATGAAAATCAAACACTTTTGAAGAGAGAGCGTATGAATTATTTTTGTTTTGTTTTGTTTCCTCTTAAGTTATAAGCTATATGTATATGTATACATTTGTGTTTACACATTATGTTTTGTATCCCTGCTGTGAACTGTTTACCATGCACAACAATATTGTTTATGTTTCATGTAATGTACTCCACACCACAATTGTGGTCTAGAGTGAAATAAATGATTGATTGATTGATTGATTGATTGAAATAAGATTAGAGCTGGGAAGCACAAACTGTTTTTTAATGCATCTTGTTGGTGGTATAAACACAAGACAGCCAAATCCAACAATTTCAAAAATCCCATTTCTTGCCACCAGGGGGTGCTGCAGCACCCTCAGCACCCACCTTCCAGCTCCCTTCCCCCACTCTGGGAAAAAGCTCCGAGCAGGTAGAAGGGGGCGCGGCCGCGCAGTGGGTGGGGTGGTATGGATTAGGGACCATGGTGAAAGTGCTGCAGCCCAGGCAGCCAGAAAGCCACAATTAGAAAAATTATTTAAAGACTTAAGACGTTGTTCTGCTTATTTTTTGTCTACTATTGTAAAATAATAGTAGGCCTATTATCATGAAAAAGTATTTGTAAATGTTTTTTTTTTTTTGTTTTTTTTTTTTTACCCTCTCTGGCGCCCCTAACGGCTCAAGCGCCCTTAGCATTTGCCTAGTTCGCCTAATGGACGGCACGCCACTGGCTGTGTGTATGTTTAAACTACCAGTTCACCATGATGTACTAACATCAGTGTGTGCTGTGTGTATGTTTAAACTACCAGTTCACCATGATGTACTAACATCAGTGTATGCTGTGTGTATGTTTAAACTACCAGTTCACCATGATGTACTAACATCAGTGTGTGCTGTGTGTATGTTTAAACTACCAGTTCACCATGATGTACTAACATCAGTGTGTGCTGTGTGTATGTTTAAACTACCAGTTCACCATGATGTACTAACATCAGTGTATGCTGTGTGTATGTTTAAACTACCAGTTCACCATGATGTACTAACATCAGTGTGTGCTGTGTGTATGGTTAAACTACCAGTTCACCATGATGTACTAACATCAGTGTGTGCTGTGTGTATGTTTAAACTACCAGTTCACCATGATGTACTAACATCAGTGTGTGCTGTGTGTAGGGTTAAACTACCAGTTCACCATGATGTACTAACATCAGTGTGTGCTGTGTGTATGGTTAAACTTAATACTAATGGTGTTTGGATCATCTAGGTGTCACATTGTGCCTTTCACACAACTCGGTGATCAGCATTGATCTGTTTCCGTTTTCACACTTCACGCTGCAGCCAGGAAACATGAGCACAAAGTGAACAAAGCAAGCAGAGTACAAACACACTGCATTATTTCATGCATCTCCCCCTTCTCATTATTTATCATTTTCAAACCAAAGTCTTTAACTCTGCTTTCTCATATCAACATGATTATATTATTATTGTGTATCCATACTAAACCCTGCAGTTCACCTTATGACGTTCTCACATCAACATGATTATATTATTATTGTGTATCCATACAATCCATACAAGAAGAATGGAGATCCAGAGCAGAAGCTTTGAAAGCAGGAGCACAGCTTGATTTGGTTTCCATCCAGTCCTCTGACTCTGGAGAGTATCACTGTGAAGCTGAGAATGAGCTGGGGACAAAGAGGTCTGCCTCTGTCTCTGTCAATGTGACATGTGAGTGAAATACAACTATAAAAACAACTAAACATTTTAATCTGTCTTTATTTTAGACTTTATTAACGAGGGAAAGAAGCATGTTTTCTCAGCATGTATGTTTTATATTTCAACTTTGCCCTGGATCATTTTCATAACTGACAGCTGTCCAGACCAGTAGAACCACAGTTTGTGAGCAGCCAGAGTTGAAGACATAGAGATGAGGTGCCTTGCTCAAGGCAAGGGCACAGTGACAGCAGATGTTGAGGGGCAGGGGAGCAACTGTAGCCAACAAGATCTTCCCAGGTGTGGGATTCAAACCATCAGACCTCCAGTTACTTTCAAACACCGACACTAAGTGAAATTGTTAAAACACATCCTCATTTTGCAGTTAATCCGTGTTAATCCATGTCACCCAGATGCTGTGTGTGTGTGTGTGTGTGTGTGTGTGTGTGTGTGTGTGTGTGTGTGTGTGTGTGTGTATGTATGTATGTGCTGTATGTATGTATGTATGTATGTGTGTGTGTATGTATGTATGTATGTATTTATATATGTACTGTATGTATGTATGTATGTATGTATGTATGTATTTATATATGTACTGTATGTATGTATGTATGTACTGTATTTATGTATGTACTGTATGTATGTATGTATGTATGTATGTATGTATTTATATATGTACTGTATGTATGTATGTATGTATGTATTTATATATGTACTGTATGTATGTATGTATTTATATATCTACTGTATGTATGTATGTATGTATGTATGTATGTATGTATGTATGTATGTAGGCCAGGGGTTTCCAAACCTTTTTGAATAGGGGCCAGATTAGATCATGTGGAAATACCAGGAGGCCAGCTCCTTCTCACATCATATGAGTTATACAAATAAATGAATGAATAACAACATAAAACAATAACAATAATAATAAATAATAAAACCATAACCCTAACCCAATACAATTGTACTCTTAGGATTTTGTTTACCTTCTGAAAACATTAGTTCTGCCTGTGTTGTTCCTACTTGGTGCTTGTCTACAAACTGTATGATAGTGATTATTGATTATTATTCGTATTATTATTTTAACTGTGACCTTTATTTATTCAGGGGAGTTTCACTGAGAGCAATGCTCTCTTTTTCAGGAGCGCCCTACATCTGCTGGCCACTGCAGCTCCACTGGAGTAGTTGTGGTTAACTTAAGGGCCTTACTCACCTCAGTGGGTGGGTTATGAGTCCCCTGAGCTCTTGGGGCCCTGGGCCTGGGCCCAGGTCGGCCCGTTCGGTAATACATCCCCGGGTACAAGGAGAGCAACGCCTCTCCAAAAGCATCAGGAGACACCTTCACCATCACTGACATCACACCTGAACACAGTGGAGAATATTACTGTGAGGGCAGGAACTCATTAGGAGCTACAAATTACTCTAGCCATCTTAGCACTATCTCTAGATTAATTCTGTTTTCATGTTTTTGTTTGTTATTATTAATTCTATCTTTAGTTGATTGAAATAATGTTATATGGTAATATGTTACAATCACAAGTAGGGTTTGACTGATGTGGGCTTTTAAATGCTAACATTTATTTTTAGATTCAATACACTGACACTTTGTGTAATTTTTTTCATGTCGTAAAATGACAGGTATTCTGTGTGTGTGTGTGTGTGTGTGTGTGTGTGTGTGTGTGTGTGTGTGTGTGTGTTTGTGATTGAAGGTTTAGTCTCTAATGACATTTCTGTTCCATGTTCATATATAGCCACACCAGGAGCCCTTGTGAAGAGCTGCAACTGCTATGAGGAGCCACAACTGCTCTGAAGTTTTCTGCATCATCGATCAATTTACTGTCAATTCACTCAGTTCCTCTGCAAGACCACATCCTTCATACAAGTGCAGAGTGGGTGGGGCATTGTCAGCTAAAGAATAGAGGCGTGTCTTTGATGTGACTATATTCTCATGTTATGTCCTGTTTGAACGTCTCTGCAGCCTGGACCGAGAGAGGAGAGGACCAGATATGAGATTCTCAGGAGCAGCCCGTGGATTTATTCTCTTCCTCCTGTCTTTGTCAGGTATTGTGTCATTACATTTACATTGTGTTGCTGCTAAGCCACAACAATTTACAATGAGTGGAACAGTGAATAAGCTTCACTGTATCATGTTAGCTGTTCAGAAAGATCATTGCCGGACGTTCTGTGCCTACTAAACCAGTTCACCATGATGTACTAACATCAGTGTGTGCTGTGTGTATGGTTAAACTACCAGTTCACCATGATGTATTAACATCAGTGTGTGCTGTGTGTATGTTTAAACTACCAGTTCACCATGATGTACTAACATCAGTGTGTGCTGTGTGTAGGGTTAAACTACCAGTTCACCATGATGTACTAACATCAGTGTGTGCTGTGTGTATGTTTAAACTACCAGTTCACCATGATGTACTAACATCAGTGTGTGCTGTGTGTATGGTTAAACTTAATACTAATGGTGTTTGGATCATCTAGGTGTCACATTGTGCCTTTCACACAACTTGGTGATCAGCATTGATCTGTTTCCGTTTTCACACTTCACGCAGCAGCAACATGACCACGAAGTGAACAAAGCAAGCACACTACAAACACACTGCATTATTCCATGCATGTCTCCCTTCTCATTATTGATCATTTTCAAAGCAAAGTCTTTAACTCTGCTTTCCCATATCAACATGATTATATTATATTATATATATTATAAAATATATTATATATATTATAATATATATTATATTATTGAAGAAAGAAGGATCTGGAGCACACGGTCAATTCAGCAATTTAATAAAGGTGCAAAAAGACTGACGTTTCGACACAAGCAGTGTCTTGGGGGGGGGGGGGGGAATGAAGAGAGCATGATGTATGAACGGGGGAAGGGGAACAGGTAGATGTACCCCCAGTGGGGGGGGGGGGGTGCCTAGGCAGAGTGTGACTTTTAGCTTTGGGGGTTGGCACTTTTGCAGGAGTCAGATGCTCACCGGTGCGTGAAACGTGTGTGTGTCTTTCTGACATGCACACAGACACATTGAGAAGTTTATTGTCTGCAACAAAGTGATGCAGTCACCTGCACTGTTACAGGAAGGAAAGCTGTATTTTAGCCGTTTGTGTCTCTTGTTGAGCACAAAAGTGCCTTATAACAATTTCCTCTGCAAGACCACATACTTCATACAAGTGCAGAGTGGGCGGGGCATTGTCAGCTAAATATTAGAGGTGTGTCTTTGATGTGACATAACTGATAGATGCAGAGTGGGCGGGGCATTGTCAGCTAAATATTAGAGGTGTGTCTTTGATGTGACATAACTGATAGATGCAGAATGGGCGGGGCAATGTCAGCTAAATATTAGAGGCGTGTCTTTGATGTGACTAACTGATAGATGCAGAGTGGGCGGGGCATTGTCAGCTAAATATTAGAGGTGTGTCTTTGATGTGACATAACTGATAGATGCAGAATGGGCGGGGCAATGTCAGCTAAATATTAGAGGCGTGTCTTTGATGTGACTAACTGATAGATGCAGAGTGGGCGGGGCATTGTCAGCTAAATATTAGAGGTGTGTCTTTGATGTGACATAACTGATAGATGCAGAATGGGCGGGGCAATGTCAGCTAAATATTAGAGGCGTGTCTTTGATGTGACTAACTGATAGATGCAGAGTGGGCGGGGCATTGTCAGCTAAATATTAGAGGCGTGTCTTTGATGTGACATAACTGATAGATGCAGAGTGGGCGGGGCATTGTCAGCTAAATATTAGAGGCGTGTCTTTGATGTGACATAACTGATAGATGCAGAGTGGGCGGGGCAATGTCAGCTAAATATTAGAGGCGTGTCTTTGATGTGACATAACTGATAGATGCAGAGTGGGCGGGGCATTGTCAGCTAAATATTAGAGGTGTGTCTTTGATGTGAGTAACTGATAGATGCAGAGTGGGCGGGGCATTGTCAGCTAAAGAATAGAGGCGTGTCTTTGATGTGACTAACTGATAGATGCAGAGTGGGTGGGGCATTGTCAGCTAAATATTAGAGGTGTGTCTTTGATGTGACATAACTGATAGATGCAGAGTGGGCGGGGCATTGTCAGCTAAATATTAGAGGTGTGTCTTTGATGTGACTAACTGATAGCTGCAGAGTGGGCGGGGCATTGTCAGCTAAATATTAGAGGCGTGTCTTTGATGTGACATAACTGATAGATGCAGAGTGGGCGGGGCATTGTCAGCTAAATATTAGAGGTGTGTCTTTGATGTGACATAACTGATAGATGCAGAGTGGGCGGGGCATTGTCAGCTAAATATTAGAGGAGTGTCTTTGATGTGACATAACTGATAGATGCAGAGTGGGCGGGGCATTGTCAGCTAAATATTAGAGGTGTGTCTTTGATGTGACATAACTGATAGATGCAGAGTGGGCGGGGCATTGTCAGCTAAATATTAGAGGCGTGTCTTTGATGTGACTAACTGATAGATGCAGAGTGGGCGGGGCATTGTCAGCTAAAGAATAGAGGCGTGTCTTTGATGTGACTAACTGATAGATGCAGAGTGGGCGGGGCATTGTCAGCTAAATATTAGAGGTGTGTCTTTGATGTGACTAACTGATAGATGCAGAGTGGGCGGGGCATTGTCAGCTAAAGAATAGAGGCGTGTCTTTGATGTGACTAACTGATAGATGCAGAGTGGGCGGGGCATTGTCAGCTAAAGAATAGAGGCGTGTCTTTGATGTGACTAACTGATAGATGCAGAGTGGGCGGGGTATTGTCAGCTAAATATTAGAGGTGTGTCTTTGATGTGACATAACTGATAGATGCAGAGTGGGCGGCGCATTGCCAGCTAAATATTAGAGGCGTGTCTTTGATGTGACTAACTGATAGATGCAGAGTGGGCGGGGCATTGTCAGCTAAATATTAGAGGCGTGTCTTTGATGTGACATAACTGATAGATGCAGAGTGGGCGGGGCATTGCCAGCTAAATATTAGAGGCGTGTCTTTGATGTGACATAACTGATAGTTGCAGAGTGGGCGGGGCATTGTCAGCTAAATATTAGAGGCGTGTCTTTGATGTGACATAACTGATAGATGCAGAGTGGGCGGGGCATTGTCAGCTAAATATTAGAGGCGTGTCTTTGATGTGACATAACTGATAGATGCAGAGTGGGCGGGGCATTGTTAGCTAAATATTAGAGGTGTGTCTTTGATGTGACATAACTGATAGATGCAGAGTGGGTGGGGCATTGTCAGCTAAATATTAGAGGTGTGTCTTTGATGTGACATAACTGATAGATGCAGAGTGGGCGGGGCATTGTCAGCTAAATATTAGAGGTGTGTCTTTGATGTGACATAACTGATAGATGCAGAGTGGGCGGGGCATTGTCAGCTAAAGAATAGAGGCGTGTCTTTGATGTCACATAACTGATAGATGCAGAGTGGGCGAGGCATTGTCAGCTAAATATTAGAGGCGTGTCTTTGATGTGACTATATTCTCATGTTATGTGCTGTGTTTGAACGTCTCTGCAGCCTGGACAGAGAGAGAGAGAGAGAGAGAGAGAGAGAGAGAGACAGGAAGAGAGAGAGAGACAGGAAGAAAGAAAGAGAGAGAGACACAGAGAGAGTGGGGGCGAGTGTGACGTGACAACAGTGATCACAGTGTGAACAGAGAGGCTGCAAAACAAGCAAAGGACAGACTACATTTGTGCTTTTCACAGCAACCGTTTTGAGGTGGTAAAGCACAAGGTAAAGCAGGTGTAACCAATAACATTAATGAGGCCCTGGCACTGGAACACCTAAATGGAATGGAACCATCATGAATGTATTGTAACACCTGTTTTACTTCCTGCTTTACCACCTCAAAACAGCTGCTGTGAAAAGGGTCTATTGTATTTCAGCATCATGATGTTGAGTCAAACTGGCTCATGGTCCACTGGTCCAATGCAGTGGTGTTCCTTCTCTACTCCTCCATACTGTAGCACAGCCTGCCTCCATCCACACAACAACTCACTGTAGAAACAACACATTCAATCATCTGTTCCAGCACTTTACAATCACTCTGATTGGCCAAATGGAAGTGCTACAACATGTATTTACTTGTTACTGATTGGCAGAGCCGAGGCAGGAGAGGCATACGATTACATCATTGGTGGGGGACTTGAACTGAATATGACAGTGCAGTAGGCTACTGCTGCTCTACTGCTCCACCCCAGAGACAAAACTGATTGCATTTATCTTTATCACCTGACAGAATGACCAACATGAACTGGCAAACAATCCCCACCCCCTTTTTAATCAGATATCCTCAAAAACAACATTATCTGGGAATTGGGTTTTTGTAGTTTTCTTGTAACTTTTACATTCAGATTTTAGGCATTTGACTGACACCCTTAACCAGAGTGACTTAGACAGTAGAGTGCAATACTGTGGAATCCACTTGAATTTAGATCTTAGATCTGTAACATGACCAGCATATGACAGCTGGTGATCAGCACGTGTCATTCTGAGGAGTTTGAAGCTTACCCACAAAATGCCCTTTTCCTCTTGGTACTAAGATCCTCTCTGACTTCACATTGGAGCTGAGACAATGTGAGTGGCAAAGTGGTTATGGGAAATGTGGTCTAGTTCTCTGATAGGGTCACATACTGCAGCTGCGTCTGTCCTGTAATGTGTTTGTGAATGTGATTGTGGTTTGTGATGTGCTCTGTGTTACAGTGGCCAAGCCTCAGGATGACTGGGGAGTGACTGACACTCCTACTGAGATCTGTGCCATCAAAGGATCAACTGTGGACATACGCTGCTCCTACACATACCCAGCCTACCTAGATGACCTCACTGTCACAGTTAAGAAGACGTTGTGGTTTAAAGAGCAGGGTGGTGGTGAACGTGTGGATGTGACAACAGACTCACAGTATGCAGGTCGTGTGGAGTATGGTGGTGATGAGAAGAACTGCAGCCTGAGAATCACAGACCTGAGAGAGAGTGACTCAGCTGTGTACAAGTTCAGCTTCACAACAAACCATCCAGCTGGGATCTCTACTGCTTCACCTGGAGTCACTCTGACTGTCACAGGTAACTCTTTGATCAGACCCTGTTACTTGTTACATTTACAAACAGCTACACAATGAAGACAATTGGCTACATGCACAACTTCTTTACTTCCTGAAATTAGTACAGCTTCTTTATTTCCTGTCCTACACTATAGAGGGTATGCACACCCACTGGAACACGCCCCCTCAATCGGGAACGAGTGTCAAAATGAGTGTCAAGTTCCTCCCTGAGCAGCAGGTGCCACTTATCTAGGCTGATTACTGCATTCAAGCTCAGTCTTGCTGTGACTCAGTGGGCGTGACCCCACAGTGACTTCTGCCTCTGTGACATCACGTGCATGCCCTCTATAGACCAAATCAGCGGGATGTTTACATTTACTTCCGGGTACCCCTGGGTCCACACATTATAATGGCGGTGAACGGCACAAACTGACGTGTTGAAGACAAAAACAGACAAAGAAGACAAAAATGGTTCGTCCGTGTTGTGTTGTTGTTTAATATCATTCATAACAACACTTTCACTAACGTTAGTGGAGACCAGACTAGCTTATTTACCTGTTGGACCAGACCAGAGTAGACTTGACGCTAAATTAAATTAACGTGGCGTCGGTAGCTCTGTCTGTAACGTTAACGAGTCTGCTCTCGCCGAGAAGAGCCTGGTGACGCAAGGTTACGAGTCTGCAAAAAAACAGCGAGTTTGACAGACAAAGAAACGTTATTAGCTAGCTAACACTACATAAAACAAACACAGAAGAAAGGCTAGATACGTCGGACAAGCATGTTTACCAACCGTTTAACCATTTAAATTGAAAGTAGTCGGCCGAAAACAACGAGAGGGTTTGACAGCATTTATTTGACAACACGCACATTTAAACCTGCCGCCTTCCCCAAGTGGTACCCGGAAGTAAATTTGTTTACATGGTGACGTCACGGTGATTTGGTCTATTGGATGAACTGATTAATCAGGTGTGCCTGATCATTGTTGTGACTGCAGCACACCTGACATTAATCAGTTCAGCCAATAGTGATGACAGGAAATAAAGAAGCTGTACTCATTTCAGGAAGTAGTGGAGTTGTGCATGTAGCCCATTATTTTCATATATAGTAGAACAGTATAGGTAGATAAATAAATAAATAAATAAATAAATAAATAAATAAATCATAATATACGAGATCAGCCGAGCAGCATTTTGGTAAACAAACAGCGTCACTGGGTGGCAACGGCAATGGAACCCTATGGAGCCCGAGTTTGAGTGTCTGAGTCTTTTTAAAAACTTTACATTTTAAAAACTGCGACAGTTCACAGAACTTTTACACAACATGCTTATATTATACATCAAACTGTTGAGCTACTTCTGCTCTCCTTAGAATGTCAAAATATAAGTGATGTGATGTATACTTTTTGAGATATTAATGTTTGTTTGGCACAACTCATACTAGTTACCTGCTGAACTTTGTGGTGGAACTTATATGCTCAATTATGTCTCATAAGTTGTTGCAGTCATTTTGGGTTTGATTACATTTCTTGGTAATTGGGTTGTGAGCACTTCTGTTCTGGAAATTGCTCAGAAACCCTCATTACCTAAAGCCATATATCTCCTGAATGGCCTATAGGTCAGTGCTATTCAATATTGTTCAGAGGGCCACATTGTCAGAAAGCTAAGGGCCCGGGGCCGGACATTTCCCTGAGCATTTATTATCAGCATCACTACATCTTAAAATATTAGATTTGACTACATCGCATTATTATTATATTATTATATTACAAAAGCCTCATCGATCTTGTTTTGATTTCTTCTAGCAGCAGTGTTTAGTGAAGACTAAATATCAAAGACTGGATGCTTCAACTGTCTTCAACTAACATCTGAGAGCTTTGTGCAAAGATGCAGAGAGAGAGAGAGAGAGGGGGAGAGAGAGAGAGAGAGACAGAGAGAGGGAGAGAGAGAGAGAGAGAGAGGGAGAGTGAGAGGGAGAGAGAGAGAGAGAGGGGGAGAGAGAGAGAGAGGGAGAGAGGGAGAGAGAGAGAGAGGGGGGGAGAGAGAGAGAGAGAGAGAGAGAGAGAGGGGGGGGGGGAGAGAGAGAGACAGAGAGAGAGAAGGAGAGAGGGAGAGAGAGGAGGGAGAGAGAGAGGGTAGAGAGAGAGAGAGAGGGAGAGAGTAGGAGAGAGAGAGAGAGACAGAGAGAGAGAGAGGGAGAGAGACATAGAGAGAGAGAGGAGGGAGAGAGAGAGAGAGAGAGAGAGGAGGGAGAGAGAGAGTAGAGAGAGAGAGAGAGAGAGAGAGATGGAGTGGGCCGGGGGAGGGGGTGCGCGCGAGGGAGAGAGGGAGGGGAGGGGGAGAGGGAATGCACGAGGGAGAGAGCCAGCGCCAGAGATAGAGAGAGCGCGCGAGAGACACAGAGAGAGAGAGAGCGAGAGAGAGAGACTGCGGGAGCGCACGAGGCAGGCAGGGCCATAGCTAGCGTTCCGAAATAGGGGAGGTCCAGCAAGGGGAGGCGGATTCTCTCTGAAAAAAAACTCAATTTTTCCCCCCCCTTTTTAAGCCATATTTAGAGTAATATATCATTTTAAATCAACATTAGGATTATACTGTTGTGATGTCATTATTCAGTATATTCTCTTTCATGTCACCACCTGCTCAGCTCTCCTGTCAACATAATTGTAACTAACAAACACAAACTGTTTTAGCCAAATTCATATCAAAATGACACCTACAAACACAGGTACACAACCCAAGCCGTACACAACACACAAAGTTACTTAGACAGACTAGACACTTACTTTCTTGGTTGTTGCTAAAAAATCTGTCAGTGTGTGTAATGGTAAATGGTAAATGGTCTGCATTTATATAGCGCTTTTATCCAAAGCGCTTTACAATGAGTAGATAGTCTACATTCACCCATTCATACACCGATGGCGGCAGGCTGCCACGCAGGGTGCCTACACACCATCGGGAGCAAGGAGGGTTAAGTGTCTTGCCCAAGGACACAGCGACGGCAGCTGGGAGGGAGCGGGGATCGAACCGCCAACCCTTGCGTCATTGGCCGACCCGCTCTACCTCCTGAGCTAAAGCCGCCCCCAAAGTGAGTGTGTCACTCACTGTCTGTCGTTCACTCGCTCACTGTCTCGCAGCTCGCTCACCTTCAATTATCTCGCCAGGCAGACAGACAGTCATCACTCACCACCATGCTGCTGCTCTCTCAGAATCAAGTTACCGCGGATGCGGCATCAGATGACTTCCTGCCTGACCTGCCTTTCGTTTCAAAATAAAAGCAATCCCATGTTTTTCATGCTTTTCCTGTTTTCCATGCAGATTGTTTTATTTTTTTACAATCTTCGTTCTCAGGACACTCTACAATTTTCTGTTCCCAAAGTCCGAACTGAATTGGGGAAGAAAGCTTTTAGGTTCTCTGCACCCACCGCATGGAACAGTCTGCAGTCTGATCTTAAACTTAATAGCTTAGTAACCTTAAATGGTTTTAAGGCTATAGTAAAATCTCTTGAGAACAGGCTGTCTGTATGCAAATGTTTTATTTGATCATTTTAATGTTTTTCAATTGTATGTGTTTATGTGTTTGTTTGTTGTAACTTTGTGTTGCTGCTGTTTCTTGGCCAGGTCTCTCTTGTAAAAGAGATATTTGATCTCAATGGGACAAACCTGGTTAAATAAAGGCTAAAGAAAAAAAAAAAAAAAAACCCTCTGAAATATTAAAAAAAATCTCTGAAATATTAGGGGAGGTCCGGACCTCCCCGTGCTCATAGCTAGCTACGGCCCTGGCACGAGGGAGAGAGAGATAGAGTGAGCGCGTGAGAGACAGAGAGGGACCATTTGGGACAGAGAGGGAGAGGAAGCGCGTGCACGAGAGAGAGGCTGTCTGCCCCCCCCCCTCCCCCCCACCCAGGCGCAAAATGCGAGAGAGAGAGCGAGAGAGAGAGAGAGAGAGAGAGAGAGAGAGAGAAGCCTGGGACAGTGGGACATGCTAATTGTGTGTGTGTGTGTGTGCGTGCGTGCGTGCGTGCGTGCGTGCGTGCGTGCGTGGGTGCGTGCGTGTGTGCGTGTGTGCGTGTGTGTGTGTGTGTGTGATTGAAGGTTTAGTCTCTGAAGAAAGACTCCTCAATGTCTGCTAGCAATTTTATTTCCACAAAGATGACAACACCCTGCGGGTGACATAACAATCATATGAATGAATGCATGACATAGCACTATAACATGAGTGAACATTGTTAATATAAATCTTGTCACATAAAGCGTATAAATATTAGCAGACTTACATCAAACAAGCAATCACATGCTGAAGAGAGAGGAGAGACAAAGTGCACACTTGCACAGGACCGGAAGGAAAAGGACGTGGCAACAACAACACACTCTAACCTAGACTGTTCCACAGGCAGTACTGCACTGCCCCCTAGTGTCCGGGAGTAAACTCCTGCATCCCCCCCAGACCGGGAAGCCACGAACCACCGCGGGTTAACGGTCTCAGTCCAAAGTCCATCGGCCGGTCTCCGGCTCGTAACGCTTGGGCGGCCCCCTAGCACGGGCCGGGTGGGCGGGCCGTAGCGGCGACGGCGCAGGAAGAGATGCAGCAGGGGTGGGCCGCACTGGCGACGGTGCTGGGTGAATTGCGGCAGGGGCCACACCAGCGGGAACAAGGGGCACGGGGAGAGACGTCGCCCCACCTGAGGGCGCCAGCAGAGAGGGGCCCAAATCTGCCTCACGGGGCCCGTCTGTCCACTGCCGTGCGTCACCCAGGGGCACCACCGGGCCAGGGGGGGTAGCCGGGGGCAGACATTCCAGGGAGGGAGGAAGCGGAGGAGGCGGCGACGGCAGCTGCTGGGTATAGGGGGCGACCGGCGTATAGCCACGGAGGAACCGCCGATTGCGCAAAGTCAGACGTCCTGAACCATCGACTCTCACCCGATACTGATCGTGGCCAAGCGACTCTACCACCACCCCGGATCTGTCCCACTTGTTGGGGCTCGGGCCCTGCTGATTCTGGACGAACACCCTCTCACCGAGAGCCAGAGGGCGGAGCGGTCTCGAATGAGCGCCCAGGGACTCGGTAGTGCGGGACATCCGCGTACGAAGGGCATCCTCCTTTGCAGCCCATGCCTGACGCCAGAGCGGACGGATATGTGGGTTCGAAAACTTCTCAAGCCGGTTGACGAAGGAGAGCGACCCTCGAAGGGGGTGACCGAAGATGATCTGTGCCGGTGAGAGGTTGCAGTCCGGGTCGGGTGTGTTGCGCAGCTGTATCATCGCGCGCAGGAAGCGATCCTGGTCGAGACTGCCCGCCGGGCCAATGTTGGACACCAGAAGGCGCTTCGCAGACTTGACAGCGACCTCCGCTCTTCCGTTGGACTGCGGGAAACTGACGGATGACACACGATGCCTGATCTGCCACAGGTGGAGGAAGTCCTGAGTGTGGCTCGCCATGAACTCTGGGCCGCCATCGCTCGAAAGCTCCTCAGGCACACCAAAGGTACGGAAGAATGAGCGGAGGTGGCGAACGAGGCCAGCCGCGCCTCCAGCATCAGTCCCGGCCGCAGCGCCCAGGACCTCCACCCAACCCGAGAGCCGCTCCCCGACGACCAGGTAGTGGCGGCCCCCGTAGTCAAAGAAGTCAGCAAAAAAAACCTCAAACGGGGCCGACGGTGGCGGAGATGGCAGGGGGGGCGTGGCCGCCTGCGATGGGGCGTTGCGGTTGCAGTCTGCGCACCCGTTCCTGACGGCGCGGATATCCCCTGACATCCCCGGCCAGTAGACTATGGCCCGGGCGTGCTGCTCCATCGCTGAAACCCCCTGGTGGGCGGCATGAAGGTGCCGAAGGACCCTCTCGCGGAGGGACAGGGGAACCACGACGCGATCTTGGTACAGCAAGACCCCGTCCTGCGCATAGAAGGAGTCACAGGCCGGTGACAAACTCGCCACGGCAGGGTCATGCGCGTCCACCCCGTTCCCGTGCTCAATCATGCCCAGTAGGCGGCCGAGGGACGCGTCAGCCACTGTCTCTTGTGCGAGGAGGGGCCAGGAGACGGCGCCGAGCTCCTGAGCATCGGTGCGGATCGAAGCCATGAGCGCCAATTCCACGGCGTCAGGCACGCCCGGCGGTTCCAGAGAGAGGCCGTTAGCCGAGCCCGAGGGGGAAGGGTGCCTCGAGGCAGCGTCAGCGGCATGGTTGCTCTTGCCAGGAAGGTGCACAACCTCAAAATGCCACGGGAGGGTACGCTGCTTCAGCCTGAACAGGCGTGAGTTCATGATCTCGTCGAGAGTGCGGTCCCCGAAGATCTTCACCAGGGGCTTGTGGTCGGTGACCACGACGAGGTTGTCGCATCCCTGCGTGAAGTATCGTGTCTGCTCCAGGCCCCAGGCCACGGCCAGGGCCTCCCCTTCAATAGCCGCATATCGCTGCTCCGCCGGGGACAGGAAGCGCGACCCAGCGAGTGTGATTCTCCAACCCCCCGGGCAGCAGTCCGGCACGCAATGCTGTTGGAGAAGGAAGTAGCCAATGCCTCGCCTGGACCAGTCGGGGCGGAGGCAGGTGCGCTTCTGCATGTCGTAGATCTCCACACCTTCGCGAATGGCCCCAATTATGACATGCTTGGACGCCTGGAAGGCCTCCTCCAGCTCAGGTGACCACAAGAACTTGCAGCGTGGGCTGAGGAAGGGCTTGAAGGGGGCCATAGTGTCGCGCAACTGGGCGTAGTTAGTCACCTGGTTGACGAGGCCGAACCAGCTCCTGATATCCGTCGTGGAGACCGGGCGGGGGAAGTCCCGAATGGCATCCAGGTATTTGGGAAGTGGCTCGATAGTCGCCTCCGACACCCTGAAGCCAGCAAAATCAACGCTCCTCTGCGCAAATTGGAACTTGTCCGGGTTCAACACGACGCCCGACCGCCCGACACGTATCAGGAAGTCGATGGTCCTCCACCAGTGCTGCTCCAGGTCTGTGTCGTAGTGGACCGTGTCATCCACGCAACGTTCCTTGCGTTCAAAGTCTGAGAGGACAGCATCGAAGCGGCGGTTGTAGCCATCAGCCGACGACAGAAAACCCTGTGGCGCCCTGATGTAACGCCACCGGCCAAAGGGAGTGATGAAGGTTGTCAGATGACGATCAGACTCGCGCAGGGGCACACTGTGATAACCATTCCAAGCGTCCATGACCGTCTTCCAGGTGCCCTTCGGAACACGACGTGCAAGGTGGAATGGGGACTCAGTTGCGAAAGTCTCACGCTGGCAGAACTTATTGAGAGGGGAAAGGTCCACGGTTCTGCGGGGGGACCCGTCGTGCTTCCGGGTAACCACCATACGGTGGCACCATGTAACCGGCTCGCCGTATGGCACGCGCTCGATGACACCGAGGGCCTCGTCCCGGAGAAGGTCATCGCGGACCCTGTGCTGCCAGTGGAGAGGCACACCGGCTGCGGTGTGGCATGCTGTAGGAGTGGCGGCAGGGTCCACGTGCATCTCGATGGGCGGCCCCTCCATGCAAGGCAGCGCCCGATGGGGGCACGTGTTAAACGTGGACGAGGCGTACCTCTCAAACAACCACCTCTTCATCTGGTCGTTGTTCTCAGGCGTGCAGAGGAATGGCAGTGCCGCGGGGCGCGACGGAGGGACAGCGCGCTGTGGGCACGCGCACCGGGCGCCATGGGGGTCATGGCCGTCGCAGCCGTCGTTGGCGTACCTCACCGCATTGATAGACAAGGGCAGGTCCGGCGAGGAAGGGGTGGCGGAATCGCGCTTGTCCCTGGGTTGCCCCGCACCACCTGTCGGGAAGTCCTTGGGCAGGAGGCTGAGGTTGAGCAGCGACCCATAGGAGAGGTACATGCCCCGGACCGAGCTGCTTACATACACCATGGAGCGGCAGGACGACCCCCCGCCGCTCTTGGGGACCGCAGAGAGTCTAGCGAAGAATGCGCCATAAATGGCTATGGGGGAGCGGTTGGCAGCCGAGAGGCTGAGGCTGACAGGGCGTAGGTCGTCACGCGAGAATCCGCAGGCGAGGTACTCCTCTAGAGACCAAATGTCCGACTGCGCACCTGTGTCTGCGATAGCAGACACCTTCACCTTGATCCCCGATGGCCGACGGCCGGCGCCGTCCCCCTGACTGACCGGATTGTCAACCGAGACGGTGATCAGTGCCCGGGGGTGTTCCCTCAGCCTGGCCCGCCTCCATTCGCCCTTGGAGAAGATATGGTGCTCGAGTCTGACTGGTGCTGCCGTGCGGCGTTGGCGACGGCTCCCGTGATAGTGGCCTGGGTGCGCCTCAGACTGAATGGTCGAGAGCTGGGAGATCGGCTCCGACTCCAGGGCGGCCTGTTGACCGTCAGACGGCGTCTGCAACCGCTCCTCGGACCCCATGGTGGCCTGCTGACCGTCAAATGGTGGCGGCCGCCGCTTGCGTCGGCGGGCCTGAAACAGTCGATACAGAGCTGGTGAGGCTTGGTATTCCATCCACGAGACCCCTCTGTGAAGACAGGAAAGGTGTTCTGACATCCTTGGCACGCGGCTCGTCTCGCCATATCAGCTGGGCTCGGGGCCAAGGAGGGGCTCCGCTGTGGGCTTGGCTGTGGGCTCTTCCTCGAGCGCTGGAATGAGGAGACAGCCGACAGGGCGGATGACGGGAGGGCGTTACGAGCCATCTCCTTGCCCTCAACGAGTGCGATCACATCGTTCACTGGCTTCGTGAGAATGTCAGGTGTGCCTAGCGCCTCGCGGCGTATGTCTGAGTCGTAGATCCCATTGACAAGGACATCGCGGATGATGTGATCGGTGTAGCTCACATCCCTGCCGCATTCACAGACAGCAACGTAGGAACATGTCTCTGCCTTCCCACGCACTCTGGCGGTAAAGGCGCGGAATGTCTCATCGCGTTCCTGACGCAACTGAAGCAGCTCTGTGCGCAGGACGCATGTGGCGACCGGGACAACGGCCAGCGAGCGCATAGCGGCGAGCAGGTCAGCCAAAGTCCCGGAGGCGGCATCCGGGTCCGCTTTCAGTAGGCTGTCACCAAGTTCGGGCCCCGCACACTGAAACAGCTGGAACGGGGCCTGGGCTGCTCCTATGCCCGAGCCTGTGCAGAAGACATTCCAACGCCGGGCGAACACATTCCATTCCTCTATCGAGATGCCGGTGTCGACTCTAGGCCGCTCCAGCTTCGGGCCTTGGTGAGCTGGGGGCCGGGCCGCCGCATCCCGATGGGCATGTCCGTGGGTCGTCAGCAGCGCGATGGCAAGTCCCTCTGAGACGTCTCCGGTCTCAAAGTCGCAGCCGGGGAAGGGGCATTTGACCAGCATGATGGTGTTGTCATGAAGAAAGACTCCTCAATGTCTGCTAGCAATTTTATTTCCACAAAGATGACAACACCCTGCGGGTGACATAACAATCATATGAATGAATGCATGACATAGCACTATAACATGAGTGAACATTGTTAATATAAATCTTGTCACATAAAGCGTATAAATATTAGCAGACTTACATCAAACAAGCAATCACATGCTGAAGAGAGAGGAGAGACAAAGTGCACACTTGCACAGGACCGGAAGGAAAAGGACGTGGCAACAACAACACACTCTAAGACTGTTCCACAGGCAGTACTGCACTGCCCCCTAGTGTCCGGGAGTAAACTCCTGCAGTCTCTAATGACATTTATGTTCTATGTTCACATATCAGATCTCCAGGTGGACACATCAACAGTCAGACCTCATCCTCATGGATATAAGGTGGTAGATCTGAAGTGTGTCAGCAGATGTCATCTAGCTGCTCATCCTTCATACGTCTGGTACAGGGATGGAGTCAGACGAACTGATGAAGGAACATCAACATTATCTTCTTATACAGTCTTCTTTGGTGATGCATGGAGCTATTCCTGTGCTGTAAAAGGACTTGAGGAGTTCCACTCTCCTGCAGTGTGTGAGTTTACTCCACAGTGTGTCACTAACATAACGCCACCTGGTGGACACATTTACCTAATGCACTGTACCATGACTGCATGTATTTAAAAGATGTCATTCTAACAGTGATGTTTAAAAACTCTTTCATCTTTCAGGTGTCGACGGAGGTCAAACCTGCGACAGAGTGACTTACAGCAACACACACATCTGTGCCTTGAAGGGCTCATCAGTGGACATTTCTTGCACTTACAACAGTTATGTTGAGGTTACATCTAAATTGTGGTTCAGTCTCACACATAGTGATCGATGGCAGGATTCCTCACAGCCTGAGGACCTTAGTGAGGACTCAGAATTTGCAGGTCGTGTTCAGATGATTAACAGAGAGGAGACAACAAAGAGAGGAAGCTCCACTCTGAGAATCACTGACGTGAGAGAGAGAGATTCAGACCAGTATTGCTTCATATTCAAAGTTCAGTACGGTCGATGGGGAAAAGATTTTCCTGGTACAACTCTGAGCGTCACAGGTATGTTGAACACAAACTGATATATACAACAGCATGGTACATTTAAACTAACTGATGACATCTGAATGTGGACAATACTGTTGAATATTGTGAGAACACTTTCATGTCAAATTATCTCTCTCTGTCTCTCTGTCTCTCTCTCTCTCTCTCTCTCTCTCTCTCTGTCTCTCTCTCTCTCTGTGTCTCTCTCTCTCTGTCTCTCTCTCTCTGTCTGTCTGTCTCTCTCTCTCTCTCTCTCTCGCTCTCTCTCTCTCTGTCTGTATGTCTCTCTCTCTCTCTCTCTCTGTCTCTCTCTCTCTCTGTCTCTCTCTCTTTCTCTCTCTCGTGTGCGTGCGTGTGAGTGAGTGTGTGTGTGTGTGCGTGTGTGTGTGTGTGTGTGTGTGTGTGTGTGTGTTTGTGATTGAAGGCTTAGTATCTAATAGGGGTGTCACGATACACTCAGTTCACGATACGATACGTATCACGATACTGGGTTCACGATAACGATACGATACGATACGATTTTAACAATATTTTTTTAAACTTGAATAATGACAATATATGACTGGAAAAGTAGTATTTTATTTGAAATGCACAAATACAAAACATGCTGTTGTGGGAAATTGTTATTACAATAACAACTAGAAAAAACATGAGATTGGAGATAAGGCTTATCTTGAAATAGAATGAGTTACACCGTCACTTAGATTTACTTTGAACTAAAAGGTTTCTCAGCAGTATAAATTCTCATTATGCATCTTCAGTTTTTCTTCAAACTCAAACAACAAGACTTTTCTTAATCTATTTTTTATGCATCTTCAGTTTTTCCTGTCAAGTAAACAGTTTTGCCAGAAACTCAATTGAATGGTTTCTCTCCTGTATAACTTCTCATGTGTCTCTTCAGAGACTTGTTCAACTGAACTACTTTCCACACATTGAACTTCAACAAACAAAGACGTTTCTTAGTCTATTAATTTTTTTTTTTTTTTTTTTTTTTTTTTTAATTTTTTTTTGCGATATGAGATTTCATCTCAACGATACATATCGTGACGTTTTACTATCGCGAAATTTCGTGGGACGATATATTGTGACACCCCTAGTATCTAATGACATTTCTGTTCCATGTTCACATATCAGATCTCCAGGTGCAGGTGAGCAGATCCCAGCTCTCTAACCAGGCAGAGCTGAAGTGTCACAGCAGCTGTCATCTAGCTGGTCGTCTTTCCTACGTCTGGTACAAGAATGGAGAGAAAATTAAGGAAGGAACTTCTTCTTCTTATCCAGGCAACTTTGGTCCTGAAGACAGATATTCCTGTGCTGTGAAAGGATATGAGGCTTTCCCCTCTCCTGCAGTGTGTGAGTTTACTCCACAGTGTGTCACTGACATACTGCCACCTAGTGGAGCTAGATAAAATACATGATAAAACACAGCTTAATCTTAAAGTGTATTTATGTTAATATAATTTCTTCCAGATGGTCCGAAGGTCACCTCAGTGTTGGTGAGTCCCTCTGGTGAGACAGTGGAGGGCAGTTCAGTGACTCTGAGCTGCAGCAGTGATGCCAACCCAGCAGCTACTTACACCTGGTACAAGAAGAATGGAGATCCAGAGCAGAAAGCTTTGAAAGCAGGAGCACAGCTTGACTTGGTTTCCATCCAGTCCTCTGACTCTGGAGAGTATCACTGTGAAGCTGAGAATGAGCTGGGGACAAAGAGGTCTGCCTCTGTCTCTGTCAATGTGACATGTGAGTGAAACTAAAAGCAACAACACACAAACAAACAAACAAACAAACAAACAAACAAACAAACAAATGTTTTTAATCTGTCAATTTATTGTAACCTTTATTTACCACGGAAAGATTTAGCTGAGCATGTATGTTTTTTCCTGCTTCATACGAAAAAACAGTTTACAGGTTATCAATCTGTAATGGACGTAAACATTCTAAATCATGTCTGTATTTCCATCTGATTCCCAGCATCAAGGATATCAACAGTCACTGCAGTAACATTAAGTACGACTCTTCTCCTGGTCATCCTACTCCTCATAGGTCTATTTGTCTTCCTTTGGATTAGGTGAGCAGTTCTGTTTCACTCAGGTTATGTTGGACACTTGGACATTTAAAATTCACTGTGTTCAGGAATTCAGTTGTTCATTCATTCTCCTAAGCAGAAGGAAGAGGACCTCCCAACAACCATCTGGACCTGGAGGAGGACCAGACAACAGACTGCAGGTGAGAAGAGGAACTAAACAAGTCCAAAAGAAAAGTACTTTCCTCCTGCAGTCTGGCTCCTCAGTTCAGACTGCAGAGTCACTCTCTGTCTTCTAGCAGGCTACAACTTGAAAGCTCATCTGACTGAGTATCACTTCATCTCTCTTTCCTCTTCTTCACCCAAATACATCCTCCTCTCCTCATCTTCCTCTCTTCTATCTTCCTCCTCTTTCACTCAATCAACTTCCTCTCTTGTTTATTACAAACTTTTCTACCTTTTCTCCCTGCCTTGTGTTCCTTTACTGACCTCTTCTGTCATCAATTAGTAAATTATTGAGACAGGAATCTTTGTTTCTTCATCACTGTGGGTGGTGGATCTTTGACCCTTTCACTCCCAGCTGCTGGTCATGTTGGTAAATTTAAAAAGTGTTTATACGTTTGTATGCATTCATATTTGGTCTGAATATGATTCAGCTAAATGTGCTACACTACACTGTGGGTATTTTGTTTCTACTGCCATACCCCTTTTTTTATTATAGATATAGATTATAGATAGATATTATAGATATATTATAGATTATAGATTATAGTTTTATAAGTAAGAAAAAAAAACACAATTACTACACTGTTGCACAGTTGCAGATGTAAGTAGGTAAAAGGGAGCAGACTGAAATTCCATGATGAGGGTTTTTTGTTCCTAAAGGGACAGAAAGTGAGTTTTCTCAAATGGACAACATGTAAACTCTACTGTTTATATTTGTCAACCATGCAGTCAAGCTCTTAGTCCTTTGTTAAGGATTTGCAGAGTTTGTTTTCTCTATCTTCACTTTTTAACTAAACCCGACAGACCCGGTACCAGGTCCACCCCAACCCCATAGTTATGGGAATTAATCAATATGATTAATTGTTGACATATTGTAACGTATCGGTGATACGCCAAATAACGGAGAGTTGTAGTTGGTACAGGTTCTTTATTCACAGGCTTCTTTAGCTCCTAGCAGCTAGCTTCACAGAGCTAGCTCTACACACAACACCCGGTCTCGCTCCCTCCATAGCTTGACTGACATCCGGCACCCCGGCCGCTGGTCATATATACCCCGTTTCCCCTAGGGGCACACCCACACACATTAGTTCCTAGCTACCGTTGAGACACTTATGTTGCACATCACATTACAGGTAATACCTGGATTACCCGACACGTTACATACTCCTCACCCAACGTTAGCTCAATGCCCACATTGACACCCACAACCCACACATATCCCCCTGTACCAAAACACACCACCCCACAACATTTTGTATTCCCCCAATTTCCCACATAGTCTCTTATCTTTTTAGCGCACTTCTTAATTTTCATTCCACCACCACTATTTGCATTTCTTTTCATTTCTTCCCTCTTTTCCCATTCCTTTAAATTCGACCCACATTTCCGTTCACATTCCCATTCCAATAGCCCTTCTCTTTAACACCCCTTAATTTTGCATTCACTCCCACCATCATTTAGTTACTTCCCATTAGCACCCTTTTCCCCAACATTTTCACTTAACACAAGCCCCAACATTTACATCATTCTTTTTCCATTACCTTAATTTAAACCTTTTTTTCTTATTCACCTTATCCCACTTCAACCACTATTTCCATCCCCCCTTTTAAAGCGTCTGTCCCACCTTTTGTGCCCCACAGACCTCACACTCCCTGCAGTATCTCCGCACGTCCTCCTTTTGTTTGCCCCAGTAGAAATGTCCACGGATGAGGCTGAGTGTCTCTTCGGTCCCACGATCACCGTATGGGCCCTTGTGCATCCACTTCAGTGCCAATTCTCGCAGGCAACCGGGTACCACCCACTGGGTCCCGCTTTTCCCGTGCCCCTTTCTCTCTAAAACCCCAGCTCCACCCAGTTGCAGGTCCGAAAACATGTTCCACAGTCCTTTCGTGGCACCGGAAAACATGTGAATCTCCTCCACAGGGGGCCGGCGTCCGGCCGCCACCCACGCATACACCGGACCGATATCCGCATCCTCCATCTGTCTGCGTCTCCGCTCATGCCCGTTGACCTCCCAGATGGCCCTGTCTTCGTCTATCTGCTCCACCTCTTGCCCTCGCTCGTCCTCCCGTCCCTCTCCCCCAGGGTGCGGCGTGTTGAGGACAGCAGGGCGAACACCATCGGCGTCGATCTCCGCCTCGGCTTTCTGCAGTGCAGCCGTCGAGGCTGTGCAGCGGCCTGGCCGGGCCGTCTCCTCCGGCCCCGACCCCTCTCGCTCCCCCGGGGACACGAGCGCCGCTCCCCCGACTGTAACAGCTCTGCAGATGATGTCGCTCACTTCCCTCTGGCTGTTCAAAACGATCCCCGCTCCAGAGCAGCTAGCCTGGGCCGGCTCAACAGTCACTCTCCTGCCCAGAACAATCGGCTCTGTACTGCTCCGCTGCTCCGCCGCTTGTTGCCCAGGCTGCTCCACTGCTCCGCTACTCCGCTGCTCCTCTGCCTGTTGTTCCGGCTGCTCCCCCGGCTGTGTGTCTCTTCCAGCGTTCGCACTCTTAGTGCAGTCTCTAGCTAAATGTTCAGGCGACTGGCAAGCCCAACAAAGCCTCACCTGTCCGGCGCCTGCCCGTCTCTCCTCTCCCGCTGTTCTCCAATCTCCGACAGCTTCTTGACATTCTCTGGCTAAATGTCCAATCGCGCCGCATGCCCAGCAGGCTCCCTGCTGTCCATGTCGTTGTCCCGCATACCCGGTCCGTCTCCCGGGAGCGCCTCGGCACCACCTCGCCACGTGGCCCGGTTCTCCACAGCTCCAACACAGTCTATTTTGTGGTTCCTCCGACCGTTCTCCACACTGCGCTCCCTCTGCGCTCATCAAATCCACCCGCTGCATGACTTCTCGCAGCGTCCGCATCACCTCCACTGCCCAGGCAGGAGTTTCTTCCACCAGCCGTCTGACTTCTTTCAACACACGGGCCTCCATGCCCGCCAGCATCGAGCTGATCTCTGTCGTCAGCCCCTCTTTTCTCCCGTTCGCCGACAGGCTTTCTTCTAGGCGCACCATCACACGTGGCGCTCGTAGCAGCTAGCTCACACAGCTAGCTCGCTACTGCTAGGTCGCTCGAGCCTTTGATCTCCAACTTTTCCTCGCCGTTCCTCTTCACTCTCTCCCCTCTCGACCGAATCAGAGGCGCTACCGCTTTACTGCCTGACACCAATGTAACGTATCGGTGATACGCCAAATAACGGAGAGTTGTAGTTGGTACAGGTTCTTTATTCACAGGCTTCTTTAGCTCCTAGCAGCTAGCTTCACAGAGCTAGCTCTACACACAACACCCGGTCTCGCTCCCTCCATAGCTTGACTGACATCCGGCACCCCGGCCGCTGGTCATATATACCCCGTTTCCCCTAGGGGCACACCCACACACATTAGTTCCTAGCTACCGTTGAGACACTTATGTTGCACATCACATTACAGGTAATACCTGGATTACCCGACACGTTACAATATCCTTATTACCATTGTATTTCAGGTGTGCTCTCATGTCTTGTGACCTTGCTTAACTTAATATTGTTTGTTGCAGATTCCTCTCTCTGCTCCAGCCTCCAGAACCCAACCAGACTCCACTTACCAGAACCTCAGTCCAGCCACCATGGATCATCAGAACCAAACATCCTCTACTCTGCAGCCAGACCCCACTTACCAGAACCTCAGTCCAGCCACCATGGATCATCAGAACCAAACATCCTCTACTCTGCAGCCAGACTCCACCTACCTGAGCCTCCATCCAGCCACCATGGATCAGAACCAAACATATTCTACTCTGCAGCCAGACTCCACCTACCAGAGCCTCAGTCCAGCCACTATGGATCAGAACCAAACATATTCTACTCTGCATCCAGACTCCACCTACCAGAGCCTCAGTCCAGCCACCATCGATCAGAACCAAACATATTCTACTCTGCATCCAGACTCCACCTACCAGAGCCTCAGTCCAGCCACCATGGATCATCAGGACCAAACATACTCTCAGACAGACTAGTTAGTAGTGGAGTGCTGAGATGATAGAGTTGTAAACCTGTATTTGATTCAAGATTCAAGATATTTTAATAGTCAAAGTAAATAATTAGATTACAAATGAGGAATTTGACTTAGTGTTAAAGTAAAAAGTCCTATAAAGTGACATATAATGGGGGGGGGGGGGGGGGGTTAACGTCCTGATTTGTGGGGCCTTTCGGGTCTCATTGAAGATGCAGATGGCAGTTGGAAAGAAAGTGTATCTGTGTGGAGAGGTTCTGGTAAAGAAAGTGTATCTGTGTGGAGAGGTTCTGGTACTGAGAGAAAGTGTCTCTGTGTGGAGAGGTTCTGGTACTGAGAGAAAGTGTCTCTGTGTGGAGAGGTTCTGGTACTGAAAGAAAGTGTCTCTGTGTGGAGAGGTTCTGGTACTGAAAGAAAGTGTCTCTGTGTGGAGAGGTTCTGGTACTGAAAGAAAGTGTCTCTGTGTGGAGAGGTTCTGGTACTGAAAGAAAGTGTCTCTGTGTGGAGAGGTTCTGGTACTGAAAGAAAGTGTCTCTGTGTGGAGAGGTTCTGGTACTGAAAGAAAGTGTCTCTGTGTGGAGAGGTTCTGGTACTGAAAGAAAGTGTCTCTATGTGGAGAGGTTCTGGTACTGAGAGAAAGTGTCTCTGTGTGGAGAGGTTCTGGTACTGAAAGAAAGTGTCTCTGTGTGGAGAGGTTCTGGTCCTGCAGCACCTCCTGCTGGCTGCCCACTGTTACAGGGGAAGCATGTGTTGGTGAGGACTGACAACCGCTCAACAGTGGTTCTCAAACTGTTTTGGCTTCAGTTCCCCCTTTGTGATTTCTCAATCCAAGTACCTTTACCTAGTCTTGGTTTCCAGACGTTTGGTGAGCGGCGCCAACAGCGCCACCTTACCACCAAACGTCTGGGAATTTACTGTTCCAAATCTGGTTCAGAGCCCGGCGAGAACGGCCGGCAGCAGACACGCCTACATTTATTATTAGTAGCGGCAATGCAATGTTTCATAGTTCCAATATAGAGCAAGACACTGATGTGCTGCAAAGAGAGTTTATGTTTATTTTACAATCATTTGTCCTACCCGGAAGTGGTCCGCTTGCTACTGTGAAGCGCTGTGAAGTCAGGAGGAGTCAGCAGGCTCTGTAACGTTAGCCTCGGGAGTCGGGCTTATCGCTGGGGGAAAGACCTCTAGCCGCCGGGGCCGGATGAAACACGTCCTATTAACGGGTTATGTTTGTTTCTAAGTGATTAATATGTTTCTCCGCAAACGTGGCGATGTTTTGCGAGACACCGGTTCTGCATGAGCGTCACTGCCCCCAGAAAGCAGGCCCGCCCACAACACTCATGATTGGTTCTCCGATGCAAGGCTTCCAACAGCACCACCTAACGTTATGAAAATATTTAAATAGTAATATTCTCAGTCTTACAGTAGTGAAACGGATTAAGACTGAGAGCTGAGTCTACCCTTTACCCCACTACAACATTTTGCTTGGAAAACTGCAAGAGAAAAATATAGCTATGATGCAATGAATGAATGATAACCAACCTTTTCAATAATATAACAAATTGCAAAATAAGAAATTGAGTGAAAGAGTTGCAATTAGTGCCTCCTGAGCAGATTTAGTTTAACTTTTTTTTTTCATGGTTTATTATTAAAAAAAAATACCCCTTTCTCTAAAGTACCCTTGTAGTACCTCCACATACCCCTAGGGGTCCACATACCACAGTTTGGGAAGCACTGGCCTACATCAACAGATAGGACCTGTGGCGTTGGGCCACAGAGCACCTCTGTTCTCTCAAGGCGCCACACAGTCCAGGCCTGGAGAACATGGGAGCTGACCTCATGTGGAGGGGTGCCCCCTGGAGGATGAATAGATACCGACGTTGTGGACCAGATTGGTGCCACATCTGGAGAGTGGAAGTGGACCTGTTCACCACTCAGCAGGACGCTCACTGTCCCCTGTGATTCTCCCTGTTTCCCAGAGACGCTCCCCCGTCAGGGGTGGATGTGTTTGGACACGTGCCATGGCCAGAAAATATACTATTATGATTTTCCTCTCCTCCAGCTCATTCCCCCCCTGCTGGTGAGAGTGGAGAGACTGTTGCCCATCTGCACCTGTGTCAGGGGCTGCAGGGGACAAGGGGCGGGGCTTCCCCTGGATGTCTCGGGGGGCTTGGTGGCTGGAGTGCCTGGGGTGTACGGGGCTGTCATTGCTGTGCGTGGGGTGTTCTTGATGGGCGCGGTTTGGGGAGTGGAGCAGTTGTTTGGAGTGGAGGCAGTATTTTGTGGCATTGTCAGTGTCTTGGCTGTGCCTTATTTGATTGGTTGGTGCTGTCTTGGCAGGTGTACAGTCATTGGTTTCTTTCAGGGTTATGGAGTTCCTTCAGGGGCTCCAAACTTTTAAACTTTTATGCTTTTAAACTTTTGAATGGCAGTTTATCACCTCATGTAATTGTTTCTCCTTTATGTTCACTTTTATCTGTTTACATCTCTGTAAAGTTGCATGTTTGTTTTCTACTTGTATCCATTTATTAACCTGACGCTGCCAGATGGACGGTATAGCTCCACATAGGTTTCACTAAACGAGAACCAAATGAAATGTGAGTTCACGTGACGGGCGGTTTACCAGGCTATCCATTTATACCCTGTATTACCTTTTATTCATTTTTTATCATTTTGTATGTATTCCTTTTTATTATTTAACAGTTTAATATATTTGATTGTGAAAGAAATCTGTCATTTTTTTTACAGGTAAAGTGCTATAAAAATAAAGTTATTATTATGATCATTATTATCATCAATATTATTATGATTATGTTAAACCACTTAGTGCTTTTTTCTTCTTCTCACGGAGGTGAGTTACCTGTTTCCAAAATGTAACTTCACTTGAAGCAAGGAATCAAATTCTGCTTTACTGATTGTAAATATTAAAACTTCACTGTGCATAGTTTGTTCATGTATATTTTAGGATGACTTGTTTATCTGATATATTTTTCAGAAGCCATTTCTAATAAAGACTCAAAATAAATATTTGTCTTTTTTTTCACTGACTCCCAGCCAGTGGTGAACTGGGAAAATCATTCAGGCCGGGAAATGAACCTGACATAGAGCCCCAGTCAGGGGTTTGAGGATCCCCCAGCAGGATAATCTAGTTTCCTGCATTCTGGTGAATTGTATTACATTGATACCAGAGTGCAAAGGCAACACTGTATAGTGCAGTTGTGTAGGCTTCGTTTGACCATTGCAGGGACGCATTAAGTGGGGGGTCTGGGGGTCGTCCCCCATTTTGAGAATCAACCATGTATTTTCCTGCATTCTGCGGATTTTTGTAAATGCTCCAATTTCTGCCTTTTCTGCGATTTTTTCTTTTCTTTTTCTTTTCTTTTAAGCGTACAGGCCATTTAGCAGCCATGCCCCCGCGAAAACTCCCTACGCTCCCTATGGCCAGTCCGGGCCTGGTCCCAGCTCTTTGTCACTCAAAGTATGACTCACTGCTTGAATGACAACACACAGCAGTAGACAATATTTTTAAGAATACAACAGATTTTTAGGGGACCACCTATTGTTATTGTTATTGTACTGATCCTATAGCCTATTATGAGCCTATTGTTTCTCTCCATCTTCTCCATGAAATACCCATGAAAATGTGCACCATGGTAATTAGAATCACCAGAACTAATTGATTACAGCCATCAGCCTGATGGTGGTGCTATAATTAAGGAAGGAAGGGGGGGGTGTAAATGAATGTATCTCCCACACGTCTACCACACCTTGTGTAAGAGGAGATGCGTTCTAGAACTTTGTATGATGATGATGATGATGATGATGATGATGATGATGATTATTATTATTATTATTATTATTTATTCAAGGGGAGTCTCACTGAGAGCAATGTTCTCTTTTTCAGGAGTGCACACAGACACGCGCACGCACACACACACACACACACACACACACACACACACACACACACACACACACACACACACACACACACAGTCTGATCTGCTGGCCACTGAACAGCTCCACTGGAGCGGTTGGGGTGAAGGGCGTTGCTCAAGGGCAGCTCAGTGGTGGTAATGAGGGAGGGGCAAGCACTGCGCTTCACTTTCCCCACCCAATTGTTGCAGTTCCTCCTGATCGCCTGTAGAGGTCATTCTTCATTAACTCAACGTTCCAATGAAAGTCTTGAGAGCATCTTCTTGGGATGGCACATAAAGCAGGGAGGATTAATCAAACCAACCAATGAGATGTCTGATATCTGAATGTGAATTTGAGCCACTGTGCTGCCAATTTAATTTACAAATGGCTACATGTCCATGTTGAGGGGGGGAAATCCATCAATCACTTAAGCTCTAAATATATAGAATCCACCTGCAGGCAGCCGGTGTTATTACTTTTACAAGACATGTACAAGTAGGCCTACTAACTTATTATAAAGGTATCATGAGTGTCTTTTGTTATGTGAGAATATGTGTGACTATTTGTGACAGATATCTCTTCATTTCTCATGGCAGATTTCTCATTTGCCAAATTTTACAAACCAAGCAAAATACACACTCCATTATTTCATGCATCTCTCCCTTCTCTTGCAATTCCTCCTGATCACCTGTAGAGGTCGTTCACCATTTACTCAAAGTCCCAATGAGAATCTTGAGAGCATCTTGCTTGCTTGTGATGTATTTCCTGTTGAAATGATTTTGGGGTGGGGCATAAAGCAGGGATGGATTATACAAACGATCCAATGGGATCTCTGATATGTGAATGGGAAATCTCTGTCACTTACAGTATACCCCTTACCTGTTGGTGTCACTGTCTATGTTTCACTGGTCCTCTGCCTCCTTTGGACCGATGACGAGGTACTGCAAGCCCTGCTGCAGGTTGAGGCAGTGCGAGAGAAAGAGAGAGAGAGACAGAATGTGGTGGAGGATGAAGATGAGGGGGAAACAAATGTAATGTTAATAAATATTATTTTGAATGTTATGTTGCATAACAATTGATTTATAATTGTAGCTATTATCCTGTTCTCTTGCCATTCAAATGGGGAGTTTTTTAGGCCTTGAATCTAATTCAGTGAAATTGTCAAATTCTTCTATTATTGCCAGACGATGAACAATATAACACATTAACTTGTTTCCATAGCCTTTATTGAGCAGGCTATTATTCAACTGTCCAGCAATGTGCTGCAAAACCTACAGCCAAACCACAACACTTAGGTCTATTTATATTGTTCTAGCATTGTTCTCATGATGTATGTATGTCTTTATCAGAACATGTGTTATCATGATGTATGTATGTCTTTATCAGAACATGTGTTATCATGATGTATGTATGTCTTTATCAGAACATGTGTTATCATGATGTATGTATGTCTTTATCAGAACATGTGTTATCATGATGTATACATGTCTTTATCAGAACATGTGTTATCATGATGTATGTATGTCTTTATCAGAACATGTGTTATCATGATGTATGTATGTCTTTATCAGAACATGTGTTATCATAATGTATGCATGTCTTTATCAGAACATGTGTTATCATGATGTATGTATGTCTTTATCAGAACATGTGTTATCATGATGTATGTATGTCTTTATCAGAACATGTGTTATCATGATGTATGTATGTCTTTATCAGAACATGTGTTATCATGATGTATGTATGTCTTTATCAGAACATGTGTTATCATGATGTATGTATGTCTTTATCACAACATGTGTTATCATGATGTATGTATGTCTTTATCAGAACATGTGTTATCATGATGTATGTATGTCTTTATCACAACATGTGTTATCATGATGTATGTATGTCTTTATCAGAACATGTGTTATCATGATGTATGTATGTCTTTATCAGAACATGTGTTATCATGATGTATGTATGTCTTTATCAGAACATGTGTTATCATGATGTATGTATGTCTTTATCAGAACATGTGTTATCATGATGTATGCATGTCTTTATCAGAACATGTGTTATCATGATGTATGTATGTCTTTATCAGAACATGTGTTATCATGATGTATGTATGTCTTTATCACAACATGTGTTATCATGATGTATGCATGTCTTTATCAGAACATGTGTTATCATGATGTATGTATGTCTTTATCAGAACATGTGTTATCATGATGTATGTATGTCTTTATTAGAACATGTGTTATCATGATGTATGTATGTCTTTATCAGAACATGTGTTATCATGATGTATGTCTTTATCAGAACATGTGTTATCATGATGTATGTATGTCTTTATCAGAACATGTGTTATCATGATGTATGTATGTCTTTATCAGAACATGTGTTATCATGATGTATGTATGTCTTTATCACAACATGTGTTATCATGATGTATGCATGTCTTTATCAGAACATGTGTTATCATGATGTATGTATGTCTTTATCAGAACATGTGTTATCATGATGTATGTATGTCTTTATCAGAACATGTGTTATCATGATGTATGTATGTCTTTATCACAACATGTGTTATCATGATGTATGCATGTCTTTATCAGAACATGTGTTATCATGATGTATGTATGTCTTTATCAGAACATGTGTTATCATGATGTATGTATGTCTTTATCAGAACATGTGTTATCATGATGTATACATGTCTCTATCAGAACATGTGTTATCATGATGTATGTATGTCTTTATCAGAACATGTGTTATCATGATGTATGTATGTCTTTATCAGAACATGTGTTATCATGATGTATGTATGTCTTTATCACAACATGTGTTATCATGATGTATGCATGTCTTTATCAGAACATGTGTTATCATGATGTATGTATGTCTTTATCAGAACATGTGTTATCATGATGTATGTATGTCTTTATCAGAACATGTGTTATCATGATGTATGTATGTCTTTATCACAACATGTGTTATCATGATGTATGCATGTCTTTATCAGAACATGTGTTATCATGATGTATACATGTCTTTATCAGAACATGTGTTATCATGATGTATGTATGTCTTCATTAGAACATGTGTTATCATGATGTATGCATGTCTTTATCAGAACATGTGTTCTCATGATGTATGTATGTCTTTATCAGAACATGTGTTATCATGATGTATGCATGTCTTTATCAGAACATGTGTTATCATGATGTATGTATGTCTTTATCAGAACATGTGTTATCATGATGTATGTATGTCTTTATCACAACATGTGTTATCATGATGTCTTTATCAGAACATGTGTTATCATGATGTATGTATGTCTTTATCAGAACATGTGTTATCATGATGTATGTATGTCTTTATCAGAACATGTGTTATCATGATGTATGTATGTCTTTATTAGAACATGTGTTATCATGATGTATGTATGTCTTTATCAGAACATGTGTTATCATGATGTATGTATGTCTTTATCAGAACATGTGTTATCATGATGTATGTATGTCTTTATCAGAACATGTGTTATCATGATGTCTTTATCAGAACATGTGTTATCATGATGTATGTATGTCTTTATCAGAACATGTGTTATCATGATGTATGTATGTCTTTATCAGAACATGTGTTATCATGATGTCTTTATCAGAACATGTGTTATCATGATGTATGTATGTCTTTATCAGAACATGTGTTATCATGATGTATGTATGTCTTTATCAGAACATGTGTTATCATGATGTCTTTATCAGAACATGTGTTATCATGATGTATGTATGTCTTTATCAGAACATGTGTTATCATGATGTATGTATGTCTTTATCAGAACATGTGTTATCATGATGTATGTATGTCTTTATCAGAACATGTGTTATCATGATGTCTTTATCAGAACATGTGTTATCATGATGTATGTATGTCTTTATCAGAACATGTGTTATCATGATGTATGCATGTCTTTATCAGAACATGTGTTATCATGATGTATGCATGTCTTTATCAGAACATGTGTTATCATGATGTATACATGTCTTTATCAGAACATGTGTTGATGTAGGTATGTCTTTATCCGAACATGTGTTATCATGATGTCTTTATCAGAACATGTGTTATCATGATGTCTTTATCAGAACATGTGTTATCAGGATGTATGTATGTCTTTATCAGAACATGTGTTATCATGATGTATGTATGCTAGCTAACGCTGTGCCAGGTATTAGCCGTGTCCCATAAAGATTCCATTACAAAACACGTTAACGTTAACGTTAGCCAAAAGTTTTTTTGGTTACACAATGCATTGCCAGCTATCTCAAAAACTAATGTGACAGGATAAGGTCCGTTTGATATGTTGTTAAACGTGTTATTTTACACCGTTTGAAAGAATTAACCCACCTTGAATTCTTTGAACAGGTCTGGGTGCCTGTCTTTCAGGTGCTTGGCGAGATTGGATGTGTTACCCCTGCCATAAAAAGTTGAATGTAGGCTAAGTAAGCAGCAGAAGCACTATTGTTTTTGTTTTAAATACTTGAAGGCTACATGCCACTGGTGTTGCACTGTCTGCACTCACTGCCATAGGCTACAGAGTTGAATGTAAGAAGTAAGCAGAAGCACATTGTTTTGTTTTAAAGTTGAAGGCTACATGCCATTTGTTCATTGGAAATGGTTGCATACTTTAATAAAGGAGATCTCACCGCTGTTTACATGATTTTCCGATCGGCTAACACGCTAGTTATAGCCTACTTAGCTCAGCTGTTAGCTACTTATCTTAGCTCTCTGCCTCGCGGTAAGACGTTCATGTTCCTTACGCATAACATTCATGTATATTTGCTGGAAGGGGAGACGTCTTCCGCTACTGTTGATGTCCAGAGACACTGGGAAATGTGTGTTTGTTTATTTGTTGCGTCGTGTGTGTAACGTTAACATGCGCGCTCTGTCAAGCTGAACAGATCAGGGCAGACAGGAAGTCCGAAACCGGACATTCGTCAAATAAAACAAATTTCAAAGTAAAAGCCCATCTTGATGAAAGGGTGCCAGGAGTCGTGTATGCAGCGATTGGGACACACATGCTCCCTTAGGCCAGTGCAAGCACCGGCCTAAAAAGATAGACTACACCACTGCAGATCCTTCTTAGTCGAAAAAAACTGACCCCTTCTTTAAGGGTGTGTGGTGAAAACTTGAAGCCAACAATAAAGTGTTTTTATCTGTCTCTTTTCTATACAGTGTTGTTAGGAGGGAGCCATTCTTGTTCAAGACCCATGTCCAGGAAACTCACTTTTACGTTACTGTGTTTAGATGTAAACTGTAGGTTACAGTCAAAACTGTTGACTAGAGAAACAAAATCTGCCAGTTGATTATGACCTCCATTACAGAAGATGTCATCAATATATCTGTACCACTTGATGATTTTTGATAGATGTGTGTTTTTGTCTGGATTAAACACATAATTCCTTTCAAACAAACCCACAAATAAATTGGCATAATTTGGTGCACAAATGGTTCCCATGCTCGTACCAGAGACCTGCAAATAAAAGTCATTTTCAAAACTAAAAAAGTTATATTTCATAACAAAATTAGCCAGGTCAATGATGAGTTGATTGTTTTTTTTTGTGTGCTGTCATGATCCTGTAAATAAAAGCCCAACGCCTCCAAACCAGTTTCATGCGGTATATTGGTGTACAGGCGTGTGACATCGAGGGTTAACAGGAGGACATCTGGTGGTAAATTGTTAAGGCAGGAAATGTTGTCAATAAAATCAGTAGAATCCTTGATGTAGGCAGGCAGGGCTCTGGACAAACGGCTTAATGAAGAAGTCCACATATTTTGACAGTGGAGACCAAAGGGAGTCTGTTTGTGCCACGATGGATGGGACGGCCTGGGGGCAGTGTTGCCAGATGGAAAATGTTGAATTATCGTACCAGAGGGTCAAAATTATCGTTTTTGGAGTGAAATTATCGTACGCTTCCTCCTCAGCGCGGCGCGCCTATGTCGGGGGGGCTGCGGCTGATCACAGGCTACTTTGGGGATTTGGCATGCTTTTTCAACACTGTGATCTCAGCCTGTGTTGCAACAACAACAAAATACCCTGCAACAGCTTTGAGCCAGCCAGTGATTAAAGTGTTGCTTTCCCATTCAGTCCGGTACATTTGTTTTCTGTGTTTACTTTTTGGCTGTCCAGGCGCGGCTCCCCTCTCGGCTCTCCCCTGTCATCACATTCCTCTTGGTCAGCAGCACGCTTCGTTTTCTTTATGTTTTATTTGATAGTTTACAAGACTCGCCCCGTATCTTCCTGCATTCTGCTCTGTGACGCGCACCTACTGTGACTGTCTGTGTTGATGGTTTTCAGGTTGTGCGCGGCCGTGCCGGTTTCTATTTCCTTTCCCCTCCCAACCAATCATGACTCACGTTCACATCACGTGCCTCACGCACACATTGGCTGCAAATATGTTGTCTGAAGAGATGATTGTATAAACAGATAGAGTGATAGACTTAGGATTCGACTGAGTGTCACAAAATGATGAAATTATCGTACATTTGGGGGATTTTGGGATTATTGATCGTACATCGTACAGAGGTCGAAATTATCGTACAAATACGATAATTATCGTACGTCTGGCAACGCTGCCTGGGGGGGTTGGTGAGTGATTTGTGTACTTTGGGCAAAGTGTACATTACCGGCCGTAGGCCTATAGGATGTTTACAATATAAAAAGTCAAATTCTGATACGGAGATCCAGCCCCTAGTTTTAGCGTCCTCAAGGTAGGTGAGGATTTCTTTTTGAAAGGAGATAGGGTCATGATTGAGCTTTTTATAGAATTTGGCATTTGACAACTGGGAAATGATCTCCTCTTTATATTTCGTAGCATCCTGGACACAGATACCACCACCCTTGTCCGCCGGTTTTACGACAATAGTTTTATCGTTCATCAGTTCATATAGGGCAGTTCTTTCATTATAGGTTAGATTGGGTGAACTGGTATGTGGTCCTGCCACTCTCTCCATGATTTCTTGCTCCACAACTCTACAAAAGGTGTTTATGGATGCATTGTTAGTGTTAGGGCAAAAAGTGCTTTTGGCTTTAAAAACGGGGACATTAGTGTCAAAAGTGGAGTCTTTATTCTTTGAAAAAAGGTGGCACAGCTTTATCTTTCATATACGGAAGAGGCATATATACACATATATGGACATACATCCGACACAAGGTCCACATATATGTCACATACATGTACATGTATGCACTTTGCATACAAACCCACCTGAGATATATGTATATATATGTGAGGATCATATATGTGATCCAAATATAAATTGACATATATGATCATATAGGCAATTAACATATATGAGTACTCCCATACATGTGATCATATATGCTCATGTAAGTAATGGACATATAGGATTATTCTAGCATATGTTTAGATATATGTACATATAAGCAATTAACATATAAGAATATTTCTACATATTTCCGCATATATGCAAATACAAGCAACACACATATATGTTATTCTCTTGCATATCAATATATGTGTGCATATGAGCATTAAACATATATGATTATTATTACGTATGTCAACATATATGCTCATATAATCAATTAACATATGCGGATGTTCGCATACATGTAATCATATATGTTTGTGTAAGCATTGAACATATAGGGTTAAACTTACATATGTCTACACATATGTGCATATCAGCAATTAACATATAAGAATTTACTTACATATGTAAGCATGTATGCTCATATAAGCAATTAACATATATGAGTATTCTCATACATGTGATCATATATGTTAATGCAAGTAATGGACATACAGGGTTATTCTTGCATATGTTTAGATATATGTACATATAAGCAATTAACATATAAGAATATTTTTACATATTTCCGCATATATGCAAATGCAAGCAACACACATATATGTTATTCTCTTGCATATCAAAATATGTGTGCATATGAGCATTAAACATATATGATTATTATTACGTATGTCAACATATATGCTCATATAATCAATTCACATATGCGGATGTTCGCATACATGTAATCATATGTTTGTGTAAGCATTGAACATATAGGGTTAAACTTACATATGCCCACATATATGTGCATATCAGCAATTACCATATAAGAATTTACTTACATATGTAAGCATGTATGCTCATATAAGCAATTAACATATATGAGTACTCCCATACATGTGATCATATATGCTCATGTAAGTAATGGACATATAGGGTTATTCTTGCATATGTTTAGATATATGTACATATAAGCAATTAACATATAATAATATTTCTACATATTTCCGCATATATGCAAATACAAGCAACACACATATCTGTTATTCTCTTGCATATCAAAATATGTGTGCATATAAGCATTACACATATATGATTATTATTACGTATGTCAACATATATGCTCATATAATCAATTAACATATGCGGATGTTCGCATACATGTAATCATATATGTTTGTGTAAGCATTGAACATATAGGGTTAAACTTACATATGTCTACACATATGTGCATATCAGCAATTAACATATAAGAATGTACTTACATATGTAAGCATGTATGCTCATATAAGCAATTAACATATATGAGTATTCTCATACATGTGATCATATATGTGCATGCAAGTAATGGGCATACAGGGTTATTCTTGCATATGTTTAGATATATGTACATATAAGCAATTAACATATACGAATATTTCTACATATTTCCGCATATATGCAAATACAAGCAACACACATATATGTTATTCTCTTGCATATCAACATATGTGTGCATATAAGCATTAAAGATATATGATTATTATTACGTATGTCAACATATATGCTCATATAATCAATTAACATATGCGGATGTTCGCATACATGTAATCATATATGTTTGTGTAAGCATTGAACATATAGGGTTAAACTTACATATGTCTACACATATGTGCATATCAGCAATTAACATATAAGAATTTACTTACATATGTAAGCATGTATGCTCATATAAGCAATTAACATATATGAGTATTGTCATACATGTGATCATATATGTTCATGCAAGTAATGGACATACAGGGTTATTCTATTATGTTTAGATATATGTACATATAAGCAATTAACATATTAAGAATGTTTCTACATATTTCTGCGTATATGCAAATACAAGCAACACACATATATGTTATTCTCTTGCATATCAAAATATGTGTGCATTTAAGCATTAAACATATATGATTATTATTACGTATGTCAACATATATGCTCATATAATCAATTAACATATGCGGGTGTTCGCATACATGTAATCATATATGTTTGTGTAAGCATTGAACATATAGGGTTAAACTTACATATGCCTACATATATGTGCATATCAGCAATTACCATATAAGAATTTACTTACATATGTAAGCATGTATGCTCATATAAGCAATTAACATATATGAGTATTGTCATACTTGTGATCATATATGTTCATGCAAGTAATGGAGATACAAGGTTATTCTATTATGTTTAGATATATGTACATATAAGCAATTAACATATAAGAATGTTTCTAGATATTTCTGCGTATATGCAAATACAAGCAACACACATATATGTTATTCTCTTGCATATCAAAATATGTGTGCATTTAAGCATTAAACATATATGATTATTATTACGTATGTCAACATATATGCTCATATAATCAATTAACATATGCGGATGTTCGCATACATGTAATCATATATGTTTGTGTAAGCATTGAACATATAGGGTTAAACTTACATATGTCTACATATATGTGCATATCAGCAATTAACATATAAGAATTTACTTACATATGCAAGCATGTTTGCTCATATAAGCAATTAACATATGAGTATTCTCATACATGTGATCATATATGTTCATACAAGTAATGGACATACAGGGTTATTCTCGCATATGTTTAGATATATGTACATATAAGCAATTAACATATAAGAATATTTCTACATATTTCCGCATATATGCAAATACAAGCAACACACATATATGTTATTCTCTTCCATATCAAAATATGTGTTCGTATAAGCATTAAACATATATGATTACTATTATGTATGTCAACATATATGCTCATATAATCAGTTAACATATGCGGATATTCTCATACATGTAATCATATATGTTTGTGTACGCATTGAACATATAGGGTTAAACTTACATATGTCTACATATATGTGTATATCAGCAATTAACATAGAAGACTTTACTTACATATGTCTACATATATGTGTATATCAGCAATTAACATGACTTTACTGACATATGTCAGCAGGTATGCTCATATAAGCAATTAACATATATGAGTATTCTCATACATGTGATCATCTATGTTCATGTAAGTAATCCAGGGTGCAGCAGAGAGACTGGTTGGAGGGGGCGTGAACATTTCTCCAGAATTTGCATGGAAGTCCCATGATGCATTTGGGGCAGAGATTAGGGATCTAATATGGTTAATAACTCCACAGGATTTAATTTATGAAGCTTTTAAATTATATATTTGGAATCAGCTTTACGATGAGCTTCTAAATCATATATAATATATAATGTTTACACTAAAACCATAATATAGACTGTGGGGCATTTTAATGACTCCACTGTCAAAAAACCCTTATTTTTCAATCTCATGCACACTGGACAAACCTTGAAAACATCCAGTAGTGCTGGAAGTCTTGCACAAAACTAACCATTTTCATGGTGGGTTTCACTTCTGAGATGTTGTTCAATCAAAAATAATTTTGGAAAATTACATCTCTTTTAATGAAGAGATATGTGTTTTGATTCCATACATGTTCATATATTGTGATATATATGCACATATATCCTGGATATATAGGTGGATATATGTCAAATAGAGATAAATACATACAGTTATACACAGGTAATAGTCATATATGTTCATATAAAATAAAACATATATGTATGTATAGTTATTATTCATATATAGTTTTATATGTATTAACCATATATGCCCGTATAGTGTCAATGCATACAAATGTACATATAATTAATTGCCATATGTGTCCATATACAATCTATACATGTATGCACATATATAATTATATAGGACAAACATATATGGACCATATATGAAACGTTCCAATTCCATACATGTTCATATATTGTGATATATATGCACATATATGCACATCTATCCTGGATATATAGGTGGATATATGTCGAATACAGATAAATACATACAGTTATACACAGGTAATAGTATTATATGTTCATATAAAATAAAACATATGCATGTATAGTTATTATTCATATATAGTTATATATGTATTAACCATATATGCCCGTATACTGTCAATGCATACAAATGTACATATAATGAATTGCCATATGTGTCCATATACAATCTATACATGTATGCACATATATAATTATAAAGGACAAACATATATGGACCATATATGAAACGTTCCAATTCCATACATGTTCATATATTGTGATATATATGCACATATATGCACGCATATCCTGGATATATAGGTGGATATATGTCGAATACAGGTAAATACATACAGTTATACACAGGTAATAGTCATATATGTTCATATAAAATAAAACATATATGTATGTATAGTTATTATTCATATATAGTTTTATATGTATTAAGCATATATGTCCGTATAGTGTCAATGCATACAAATGTACATATAATTAATTACCATATGTGCCCATATACAATCTATACATGTATGCACATATATAATTATATAGGACTAACATATATGGACCATATATGAAACGTTCCAATTCCATACATGTTCATATATTGTGATACATATGTACATATATGCACATATATCCTGGATATATATGTGGATATATGTCGAATACTTATATGAACATATACTACATGTATGTTTACTACATATATGTGTATATATGCCTCTTCCGTATGGGTTTGCCCACCTTCAGAACTAGCAGGACCGAGTACACGCAAAGCAGGGGCGTATCTACGGGTGGGCCTGGGTAGGTTAAAAAAAAAAATTAAAAAAAAAATTAATTGGTTGTTTTCTAGAGGCAAACTTGCTGCTGCCTTGCTAGCTAATGGTTTTGTAGCTTAAAAACGCAGGGCACATCATCTCCAGAGTCTAATGCATGACAACTTCATGACATCTAGGACGAAAATTTCGTCATGCAATTGCCCCACCAATTTTATCCAGGCCCACCCAATTTTATCCAGGCCCACTAGGGTTGCCAACAGTCCCGTATTAGCCGGGACATCCCGTATTTGGGTCAAAAGAGACGTGTTCCGGGTTTAAGGGAAGAGGCATATATATTGCGACCTGTCTGTCTGCTTGCCTGTGTGTTTCTGTATGAGATAGCCGAAGGGCGCTAGGACCCTGGGGGTGCCGGCGTGCCGCAGCCGCTCAGTTGATGACAGGGGGCAGGCACAGCTGCACAGAGCGTGTGTGTGTGTGTGTGTGTGTGTGTGTGTGTGTGTGTGTGTGTGTGTGTGTGTGTGTGTGTGTGTGTGTGTGTGTGTGAGAGAGAGACTCTCAGGTGGGCGCGGGCGGCTATATTATCTGACAGCGTGTGGTGTGCCACAATCACTCATGTGGAAAAATGAGCGCACGACGTGAGCATGAAAGAGATGGAGACGGCGATGCGGGCCCCGGCCCTCCCAAAAAGAAAAGACTGTTCATATAGTAAATTCTGGGAAGAAAGGCACACGTGGGTTAAGCCGGTGAGTAGAGAAGTGTCACGAGCCTTCTGGACACTCTGTAGAAGAGTTTTTAGTCAGCCACGGGGGAGAAAGTGACATAAAACAACATGCTGCCACAGACATGCACAAGCGGGCTGCACAGGCTAAAGGTGCAGCTAGCATTACTCCATTCTTCGCTGCTTCAGCTACCAAAATTTATACTTTGTACCTGGCTAAATAAAATTTAGCAGTTCAGCAGTTATGCCATCTTCTTTGGTGTGTGATTATTTTCAAAGTCACATTTGAAAGACCAGATTCAAATCACGCATTTTCAAACCTTTCAATATTATGTGAAATGTTTCTCTATCAAGAGAAATGGCAATAACAGCTAGTATTGCTGGGATGGAATGTTGGCAACCCTAAGGCCCCCTAAGGCCCACCCATAATTGAATGTCTGCCTACGACCCTGACGCAGAGCTCTTCAATTTGTACAAAAGGCACAAACATGCAATAAAAACAGGCAAAGGCAGTTACAACATTCATCAAAAACATGTGCCGGTAGGAAAGGAATTTTCTTCTATGTCTCTCATTAGATTTGTGAAAGTTCCAGTTTGTGTGTGTGTGTGTGTGTGTGTGTGTGTGTGTGTGTGTGTGTGTGTGTGTGTGTGTGTGTGTGTGCATGTGTGTGTGTGTTAGCCTAGGTAAACCCAGCCACCACGTGACCTGCTCTCTCAGTTCCCAGTCACTATCGTCTAGCGAACGGGCCATTCAAATCGATTTCTGCGGCGATTGAAAGACTCGCGCAGACCCGCAGCCACCCCGCAGCCAATGAGTGACGGCGTGACTGCCAACATCAGTCCTGCCGTGATCGGCCAATCAGAGAGTGCGTCTTTGTCAATGACGTGTAACAGCTGCAGCGGCTTAGCACTACCTAGCCGTTAGCATTTGGCCTCTCTAAAGCATAGCTCCCGAGCTAGCTACTAGCTGGCTAGCTATATGGCTACCCACATGGAAAGAATCTATATGTACCCTATATGTTTTAATATAGGGCCACATAGTTTCCCCATATATGGTGCATACATAAAATTGGCCGTTTTCCTATATTATATGTACATATATGTACCTATATGTATAGGTACATATATGTACCTATATGCACATATAATATAGGAAATCGGCCAATTTTATGTATGCACCATATATGGGAAACCTATATGTACATATATGTACCTATATGTAGGATTAAAAAAAAAAAAAAATAGCAGCGCACACGGGATTCAAACCCCGTTCTCCAAGGTTCAAGCCGTGCGCTCTAGTGCTGAGCTATACATTTTCTTATACTAACCAGAGAGCCGGGCACATTATATACTCTCTCGCACACAACGTAGACCACAATTGTCAGCGATCGGGAAGTTATTTTATGTGATGCGTACGATCGTAACAGACTAAAATGATGTTGTGTGTGTGTGTGCATCTATAGTCTGTAGGCTGTACGGCTTCAGAGGTTAACTTCATTTAACACCAGAGACTCAGGAGGTAGGCCTACACAGAGCCTCGTATAGTCTGTTACAATAACATAGTGTGCCCAGAGCACCTCGTTCCGCACTTGGTGCAGACCGTGCAGACTTGCTTTGGTCTAGTCAGTCACAGCTAGTAAGTACTTGCGCATGCTCGTTGCTGCAGGAACTGAATTCATTATTTTATAGTATTGCGCTAAACTATTAACCATAGTTGTGTCCTGGAAGCTTTTTGCTGGCACCACATAGCCTATAGTCTAGGGGTGTCACGATACACTCAGTTCACGATACGATATGTATCACGATACTGGGTTCACGATAACGATACGATACGATACGATTTTAACAATATTTTTTTAAACTTGAATAATGACAATATATGACTGGAAAAGTAGTATTTTATTTGAAATGCACAAATACAAAACATGCTGTTGTGGGAAATTGTTATTACAATAACAACTAGAAAAAACATGAGATTGGAGATAAGGCTTATCTTGAAATAGAATGAGTTACACCATCACTTAGATTTACTTTGAACTAAAAGGTTTCTCAGCAGTATAAATTCTCATTATGCATCTTCCGTTTTTCTTCAAACTCAAACAACAAGACTTTTCTTAATCTATTTTTTATGCATCTTCAGTTTTTCCTGTCAAGTAAACAGTTTTGCCAGAAACTCAATTGAATGGTTTCTCTCCTGTATAACTTCTCGTGTCTCTTCAGAGACTTGTTCAACTGAACTACTTTCCACACATTGAACTTCAACAAACAAAGACGTTTCTTTCTTCTTAAAAAAAAAAAAAAAAAAAAATTTTTTTTTTTTTTTTTTTTTTTTTCACGATATGAGATTTCATCTCAACGATACATATCGTGACGTTTTACTATCGCGAAATTTCGTGGGACGATATATTGTGACACCCCTACTATAGTCCCATATTTATGATATTTCATGTGACATAAAATGCGTTGAAATGTAGTTTTCGTGTAGATCAGATTTCAACTCTCAGTTACACAATAAAAGACAATAAAATGCCAATTCACACACTATCAATATTGTCTCTATTCCAAACTACAACAAATGTTTTAACAATATGATGAACCAAATTGTGTTTTTTTACACGTTTACGTTGTAACCGCATTTTAGCCGGTTGAAAAGAGGGTGAAATTAGGTCTTAGACGTTCAAACCCAATATCACCCAGATTTAAACTAAAAATCAACGTTGAAAAAACGTTTTATGCTCGCTGGGTATATATGGATTATGACACAGTGTATACAAACAGATTTGTAAATGACCTATATAGGAGGCATATACCTTGTATTGTGTAAATATATGGCCTATATGTGGATATAAAGAAGTGAGACCTATATGACCTGTATTATGAACATATAGGGCCTTTATGTGTATATAAAGAAGCTATATAGGAGACATATATGCCCTGTATGTGCACATATAGTACCTATATGTGGATATAAAGAAGCTATAGGAGACCTATATGCCCGGTATATGCACTTATATGCACCTGAATCTGGCCTATATGCAACCTATATGCGGCATAAATGTGGCCTATATGCGCATATATGCACCTAAATCTGGCCTATATGCAACCTATATGCGGCATATATATGGCCTATATGCTCCTATATGCGCATATATGCACCTAAATCTGGCCTATATGCAACCTATATGCGGCATATATATGGCCTATATGCGCATATATGCACCTAAATCTGGCCTATATGCAACCTATATGCGGCATATATATGGCCTATATGCTCCTATATGCACATATATGCACCTAAATCTGGCCTATATGCAACCTATATGCGGCATATATATGGCATATATGCTCATATATGCTGCATATAGGTTGCATATAGGTTGCATATAGTTGCATATATGTTCATATAGATTCTTTCCATGTGGGTATGCAACTACGTGAGGAAATTCAAGTGAAAACAGCTGTTGAGGTTGAGGTCTGTTGATCAAAATAACACCTAGCGTTATCGAAATCGGATTTTAGCGGACCATACAAGCCAGGGCTTCAGAGCTGATCACCTGGACACATTTTATGGCGAAATTATCTGATAAACTTGTCTGTGCTGCTCTGTGGTGATCAGCTAATGTCTTCATAGCATTGTGATTATGATTTAATGCATTATGGAAGATAAACGCTGGTTTAACATAATTAAAATAATTCCCTACCAAACATGTAAAGTGACGCTTCTGGGCAGTAGACCATTTGGGCATAACATTATGTAATGTGACATGAGATCACCACATTTCAATAAATATAACGTTTTTGCACATTTGAATGCTGCTGGTCGTTTGTTTAATGCTGTATATATTGGATATTTAAAGCTGATACACAACACAATTGTGTTGAGGTAATTCTGCAAAGCTCAGTTAAAAATATAACATGTAACACTTTACACAATCAAATCTAACTTATTCACAGCAATACACAGTCCAGTAGTACAGTGGGCTAATTGTTTGAATTATATCAAAATATATTTGCATGGTGTAGCATGTAATGCAGATAATGTAGCTAGATACTCTGACACAGAAAGGCAGACAAGCTAGCAGCAGGGATCTTGTCACACTGATTCCAGATAAACTCCTCTGTCTAGCCAGCTATACAATATTGATCAAAATAACACCTATATCGAAATCGGATTTTAGCGGACCATACAAGCCGGGGCTTCAGAGCTGATCACCTGGACACATTTTACGGCGAAATTATCTGATAAACTTGTCTGTGCAGCTCTGTGGTGATCAGCTAATGTCTTCGCATTGTGATTATGATTTAATGCATTATGGAAGATAAACGCTGGAAGGCTGGGTAGCATTAGCTGACGTCATCCAGGCTACAGTAACATTAGGCTATTATAGTTATGAAACGCTGATTCAAACGTTACAATAATAAGACACAATAGGAGCCAGTTACCCTACTGTAGATAGAGAGTAATTTCAGACCACCAGATATCACCATATTTATGTTATTAAATGCTGTAACGTTAACGGTAATTCTCATGTGTATGGTTTATTTATAAGCATTCATTGATTGAAGCAGAGTGCTGGTCGGTTAAGTTTCTCTGTAGTCATGTCCTCTGCTCCAATCTTCGTTCGTAGTTTCTTCTGTCTCTCGTCCAGCAGCTGCTGATGTCATCATTATCCACGTTATTGATTATTATTTATAAAAAAAATCTCGTGTAAATATTTTGTGAACGCACCAATAGTTAGAGAAGGAAACCTCTCTTTGCATTTTATTTTTTAATAAAAGTAGGCTACTTGTGATATCTCACGTGGTCGATCATCATTGCAAATTTATGTGAACAGCTAGGTTTAATGACAAATATGGAATATCACCCAAGGAAATACCACGGTTTAATGCCAACAGATAAACCATACAGATTTGTTGTAATTGTGAACACATAAGGGAGCAAAGACATGGTTTTCAAGTATAACACAACTTTTATTCAAAGACAGGATTGAAAAATATAGGTCACTTGTATTCACTTCAGTAATGTCAGGTCTCAGTCGCATTCACGCTAACCTCTTAACGTCTAGCTATAGCTAGGTTACATCTGGATTATGTATAATATACAGAATTGCACAGTACACAGTTGCACAGTTACTGCACAGTAACGTGTACAAATATTGAACGCAACAGTCTCGTTCTGGAGCGAACCCCTCAGCTGAATTCACGTTGGAATATGATATCAAGGCTTGATACATTTGATTGTAGCTACTCATACAGCCGTGTGGAGCTTATCTAGCTAGGTTGCATCTGGAATATGATATCAAGCCAGTAATGTAGCTAGCTAGCGTTAAATAGGTTTATCTGTAACCACGCTGAAATGTGAGGGCATTAACGTTAATATTTCAATTAGGTCAAACACACCTTACCGTTATGACTGCGGCCGTTTTGGATTAACATTAGCGTTAAGTCCATGATCAAATCTAGCATTTCGGTATATTCAGTGTGTGTGTGTGAAAAGGATGTTAGCATGCTAGCATTATTAGCACAGAATGTATACAGTCCATGGTACAACGTTAGGCCTTCAAGTCCTGAGGCGAACAGCACCGGAGGATGAAGTCTGCAGACTGGCTAGGCTCTTGCATTCAGTGTCCAACAAGCACGCCTGTTTCCTCATCAGGTTGGCAGCAGCTGACTGAGAAGGGTTTAGAATTAATACCTGAAAGAATAAACAGAGAGGACGTCAGTACAGTAGACACATGTAACAGTATAGATCCCCGTTATGAGGTCTGTTGATCAAAATATCACCTCAAGCTATATCGAAATCGCGTTTTAGTGGACGGGCAGCAATCATCCAAACGGGTTCATAGCTGGTCTGCGGCTAGCTAGTAGCTAGCAACGTAGCCATCGATTAAAACAGCGTTACATTTATGATCTTTTAGTGATGTTGGTAGACACACGTAACAGTATATCCCCGTTATGAGGTCTGTTGATCAAAAGATCACCAAACGCTATATCGAAATCGGGTCTGAGCGGACGGGCAGCGACCATACAAAGGACAGCTTGTACAAGCTGGGGCTTCTCATCACCTGGACACATTTTACGGCGAAATTATCTGATAAACTGGCTGCGCATAACATTACTTATTTGCGGGAGTGCACGGGGGAAGTGGAGATTAATCGTGCAGCACTAGTACATTAGGTTATAAGTACATACCTCAGTCAGACTCTGGCAAATCCGACATGATTTGCAATCCTGTTGGTGTAGTTTCACACCAACCCTCTCCAGGCGTAGAAATACCCCCTTCTCGAGTGGTTTGCAGCTGCCCAACTTGCCTTTAGAACGAAGGTTTATCTTACACAACCTGCAACCTGTGGTTGCTAGCAGTAGCCTAGTGAGTTAGCTAGGTGGAGTTAGCTCGAGCGCTAACAACAAAGGTCGCAGAGTGATGACGCCATCTGCTGCACTGCGCATGTGCTCTGTGCACTAAACTGGTTGGATGATGGTTGCGCAATGGAGTGGTCTATCGGGGGGGGGCCCAACAACCGCAGGAAATCGATTAACAATGGTGGGATTCCAGACCATAGTGACTGAGAACAGGTCTGAGAGCAGGTCACGTGGGGGATGGGTTTACCCAGGCTATGTGTGTGTATGCATGTGTGTGTGTGTGTGTGTGTGTGTGTGTGTGTGTGTGTGTGCATGTGTGTGTGTGTGTGTGTGTGTGTTTGTGTGTGCATGTGTGTGTGTGTGTGTGTGTGTGTGTGTGTGTGCATGTGTGTGTGTGTGTGTGTGTGTGTGTGTGTGTGTGTGTGTGTGTGTGTGTGTGTGTGTGTGTGTGTGTACCAGATGACCTTTCTGTTATCACTGCCATCTTACTGAGGGAAATGAAAGCAGGAGGGAGGAAAGTGAGAAAAGGGTGAAAATACGCATTAGACAATAATCACACTTTACAATGCTGGCAAAGCCTCTAGGTAACTATCTTACTGAGCCCGCATGGGACAGCAGCATATCCAGGCACACAAAGAGCCATTATGTTTATGAGGTTGATCTGCAATGACAGATCTCTTCGGTTTGCGTTGTAGCCAAGCGCTCAGTCTCGCAGCTCTTCAGTGTGACTCAGTAGTGAAGAATGCTTAGCCTGGGTAAACACAGCCCCCAGTGACCTGCTCTCAGGGTTACCCTGCTCACGAGTGTCGTAGATTGAAAATGTTTTTTTTCCTAAGCATAAGTTTGAGGTTTAATCAGTTAGAATAGTGACATTTTTATAATAATATAGCTGTCCGAGTTCCCTTTTAGGTGATGGCCCCAGGCAGCTCAATTTAACCCCTGGTTGTCACAACATCCCACGGCATACCTGGACTTGCCTTGCACACCATTTGGGAACCAGTGACTGCTTTACTCCCCCACATGCCAGTTGAAACACAGGTGAGGTTTGTCTATAGAACACCTATAACACACAGGTTTCCAGCACAACGGGAGAGAAAACACAAACAGGGTGAACTGTTCCTTTAAGTGCTGTAAAGAAAATCATGAAATTCCACTGTGCACAGCCATTAATGGGTTAAGTTGGCCAAATGTAGACTGAATGTAATGCTGAAGGTATTTCAGCAGTGTGTTAAGTGTTGCATAACACTGCAGAACAAGTGTATTTAGTGTTCCTGAACACATCCAGGTTATTAGTAGAATAACATCAAAGAGAACAGAAAACACTTATTTTTTTATCAGGTAGTATCAGCTGTCTTTATTGTAAATACATGGGTGTTACAGAATGCTGTTTTTTTAATGTTCCACAACATCGCTGGCTTGTGAATGCAGCCCTGTATGTACAGGCTGGGTGACAGAATGTAATGCACTGTTTTGTCTCAACATTTCCACACACTGCTGGCTGTTGATTGCAGCGCAGCATGTATAATACGCTGAATGTTACAGAATGTTAAGCAGTTTATTTGTTTATCTTTTAACATCTCCACACACTGCTGGCCGTTGAACGCAGCCCCAGGCCAGCCGCTCAATAGACCCTTTTCACGGGGGCCATTTTGTGTCGAAAAGGCAGAATAAACACAGGTGCGAGCAAACCACTACACACACACACACACACACACACACACACACACACACACACACACACACACACACACACACACACACACACACACACACACACACACACACACACACACACACACACACACACACAATGTCTCAGTGTTGTAGTGGCTGTAACACAGCCTTTATTAAGGGCCCCAAAGGCTACTCTGGAGTCAAGGTTTTGAATATAACAAGCCCTCGCACAGCCAAAGCTGTTTTTCCAGATGTCTCCCCCCAACAAGAAGCCTTGAGTCCCTCATGTCTAACTATGCTACGAAGCCAACCAGACCCAAAAACAAGGGAAGAACCAAGAACCAAAAAGGACAATTCTCACTCCGAGGAAAACGCCCCTGAAGCGCACATCATCCCATGGAACAACAAGCTGACCCAGCTGTAATCTGCACATTTACATGGGAAGGTGTACTGGACTGGGCAGACGAGAAGGCCCCGCTGCTGATGACATGTTTGAGGGCCCCATTCCCACCAGCCAAAACCATCCAGGGTCCATTAATGTCACTGATTAAAACTTTCAGCAGGTAATCAGTAATCACTGTGCAAGAGATGCTTTGCGCAATGCAAATTGGGGGCGGACACAAGCACATGCCTGTGATAATTGTACTGGGCATTGGCTGCCCCATGCCAAAGCAGTCGTTTCAGCGCTAAAATGTGGGATAGATTGCGTTACCCTATCGTCAGCAGCGCGCAATTACTTTGCGATAAGAGCTTTGAAAAGGACCTCTTACGCGCAAATACCTCTCTGCGCTGGGTGCGGTGCACGGAGATTACGGCTGCGCTCCCAGCGCAGAGAGGTATTTGCGAAGTGGAAAGTGGAATGCCACGCTAAGACATCAAATTATGCTGCTAAAATTGGGTATCAGCAGATAATTCAGTGAGGCAATCAACTATAACTCACTGAGAAACTTGTATCACATCGCAAAGAGGGAAATTAATTGAGAAAACGTGTTGGACAATGGACATAGGCTATTTACCTTCATAACCCGAAGGGTCGTTGGCACCACAGACGATCTGTCAATAAGCTCCCTCTGTCCTCGCACGAGTGAGTACACTCTATTAGACATGGAGAGAATTACAGCATATTGCATGCCTCCCACAAACAGTCATTGCAAGACGGGAATGTGATTGCTTTTGATTGACATAATGCACAGCCTTGCCTGGCCACACCCGTGAATAATTCTGGTAGTTAAGACCGCCCAAATCCCGTTTGCGCAGGCATTTTGGGGCGCAGATGATTTTTGGCAGAATTGGCACGGCTCTAATTTGCGCTTGCGACAGGTGCCGTGAGCGTTTCCGCATGCCCGCCGAGAATTGCATCCCCAACCTATTTCGGGGCTGTTTTAACTTAGAAATCAGGGAGGTCACGTCTACCAGACAATTATATAACTTTTAAACAGTTACATTTCTGTATAAATCCTTACAAGTAGCTCCCGTGAGGTGGGGATGCTTTTTTTTGCTCCTCGGCGGGGGAGCAAAACTCGGCAGAACACCTGGCGAACAGCGCAAGGTGGAATGCTATCTTCCGTGCCTTAAGGCAGGCGCAAACAGTGTGCAAAGCGCTATTTAGGGATAGCGCCTGTCGAAAGATAGAGCCCTACGTTTTGAAAGTAGTCTTCCCATCTCTGATGTGAGTATTACCCATTGTAGTCCAATGGAACAAAGATGGATGTTAGTGTTGTGATGCTTTTGGGGACCCTGGTTGCTGTAACGCACTGGATCACTCAGCTCTTGATGTTCCTCAGTTTGTCACTCTCAAAAGTTCACAATTGGCCCATTTCCACCGCTGGTATCAGCGCGGCCCCGCCCAGCTCATCTCGCTTTTTTGTCTCAGTCCACCGATCAAAAACCTGGACAGCCCGGGTTGAGTCGGGGTTGAGTCGTGCTGCTTTTGGTCCCTGCTTTGTTGAGGTTCCAGTGCTGTGGACCTGGTACCATACGGTGATGTGAAAACACTGCAGACGACTGATTGGTCAGGCAGAATCATGTTTACTGTATCTACTGTCAATGCTGGATACCAGTTTAGTGGGGCTTACCTCCTCTTCTGTTATTTCCATCAGTCTTTTGTGTTGCTGCCTTCAGTTCTGGTGAAATAAAATCGATCTCCTTACTCAGCTTTAACATGACGGTGGTTTTCAATTGTTTTGAGAGAGAAAACGTCCACTCCTCGGGAAGCCCTTTGTAGTTGTGTGTAACGTCAGCTCCGCTAGGGCGGAGGCGGGGGTTTAGTGAAGGCGCGGTCTTGCCGGGTGAGTTGCCGCCAGGGAAGTGGCTTCCCTTCTCCCCGTAGAGTAACTCTGGTGGGCAACCTCACCTCCTCCCCACTGACCATCAGCATAGGAGCGCCCCAGGGATGCGTCTCCAGCCCCTTCTGGTACGACCTCTACACCCACGACTGCGTGGCGACTCAAACCTCGAACACCATCGTGGAGTTTGCAGATGACACATCGGTCGTGGGGCTGATCTCCAGGAGTGACGAGAAGGCCTACAGAAAGGAGGTGGAGGCCCTGGAACAATGGTGCCAGGACAACCACCTCTCTCTAAATGTCTCCAAGACCAAGGAGATCATTGTAGACTACAGGGGGGGGGGGGGGGGGGGGGCGCACACACCCCAATCACCATCAATGGCACAGTGGTGGAAAAGGTGGACAGCTTCAAGTACCTGGGAGTCAACATCCACCAGGACCTGACATGGGCCAGCCACACCGCCACTGTTGTCAAAAAGGCCCAACAGCGACTACACGGACTCAGACGCCTGAAGAAATTTGGGCTAAGGCCAAAAATCCTCAGGGACTTCTACAGAGGCACCATTGAAAGCCTGCTGACTGGCTGCTTCACCACCTGGTACGGGAACTGTAACACCATGGACCGCAGGGCGCTAAGAAGAGTGAGGCGCGCGGCCCAGCACGTAACAGGATGTGAGCTACCAGAACTGCAGGAACTGTACAATCAGCGGTGCCTCAGGAGGTCCGTGAAGATCATCAAGGACACATACCACCCCACAACAGCCTGTTCTCCCTGTTACCCTCAGGGAGGAGATACAGGGTCCCAAAAGCACGAACAAATCGCCTGAGGGACAGTTTCTTCCCGCAGGCCACAAGACTCCTTAACACACACAAATAAACAATCATGTAGCAGCTGCTACCATTACGATAATTATGCCTATGTTATTGCACCTGTGCAAACAGAATGTTTAATCATGTTTTTAAGGTGTCTACGCTAGAAAAGAAAAGGAAAAGTTTACTGTTATTGCTTGTTGTTCTCTTGTTTTACTGCATCTATATGCCCTGTTTTTGCACTGTTATACTGTTATTTGCACTATGTTGTAACGGAGCCTACAGCACAAGAATTTCACACGTGATACTTGTACTACAGAGTGACAATAAAAATCTTGAATCTTGAACTCCCGTCTCCCGCGCAGCGCATGCATGTGAGTTTGAGTAACAACAAAGTGATATCCATTCTCCTGGCCAATTGTACGATTTGCCCATGTACACTGTAGGTCATTTAGAGGCACCAGCATTTCATAAACAGTTGAAAAGTTCCGTGTATGGATTTAATTTTAACGTTATACGTTATAGCCTACTTGGGCTATGGGCGGAGGGCAGATATGTGGTCGCTATGACGACCAGGTGTGGGCGGAGACGAGTAAACTTGCTATGGAAAAAGAGTCTATATCAAGTAGATACGAGTAAGACCAGGTCAAGTAGAGCTGTACTGTGCTGTTATATGTGGTGGAAATGAGCCATATGTGAGCGTGCTTCATTGTTTTCTCTTCAGGGTCTGCTACCTGCCCTCCTCCCCACTGCCTCTCTTTCTCTGAATGACTCAGTATCTCCTTTGTGCCACACACACACACACACACACACACACACACACACACACACACACACACACACACACACACACACACACACAGGTACGTTGAGTGGAGAGCAGTTGTAGTAACTCTGCCCACTGCCTCCTCCTCTCCTTTGTTACAGTTAAAGAAAGAATCAAGCCAAATTGCATAAAGGCATGGAAAGCACAATTTGATGAAATACTTTCAATATGTGTCTAATGCATAATTATGTGTATAAGCATTTTATAAACACACATCTTGATGCATTGGTATATTCTTAAAATAAACATATTGTTATGACTTGTTATGACATTTGATATATGACAGCTTTAGTTTCTTTAGAGTTGCTTTTATTTTAAATAGGTAGTTTTCAGTGTCTAACTGAACCTTGTAATATTCAAAACATGCTTTTAAAGAAAGACCCCATGTGAATCTCTGGCTATATATAGATATAAATAATGTGTTTTACTCAATATGTATTTTACCATAATAAAGCATTATTAGCAGTCATTTAGGTAATCGGAAAATAATAGTAGGCTATTACGAGCTGACATTATTTACAGTAACAGGCAAATACTAGTGCTGTAATGTATCATGAGCTGTTTTGCATCTTTCTGTACGGAAAATATCAACATTATACATTGTTGTTTCAATACAATGAATTCAAACCATATTGAAATGCAAGTGCTTCAGCTGTGGAATCAGGTTTTGAACGAGAAGAAGGCAAAGATCAGAGGCCTGCAGGATCAGCTGCAGAAGATAAAAGACCAGCAGAGAGATGAACAAGGGAGAGAGGTCAGTAGTAGGGGTGTCACGATACACTCAGGTCACGATACGATACGATACACGATATTGGGTTCACGATAACGATACGATACGATATTTTAACAATATTTTTTTGCCATCGATTTGTAAGTTGAGGGGGCATCCTCCACGCTAATTTGAGTAATTTCACCATTTTCATCCTCCGTGTCTGTAACGTCCCTCGTCTGTTCAAACAAAGCAATGAAAAGGAGAGCAAGCATGCAATCAGATGCAGATCAGTGCCACCATGTTCAGCTTCTTTTTCTCACGATATGAGATTTCATCTCAACGATACATATTGTCACGTTTTGATATCACGATATATTGTGGGACGATATATTGTGACATCCCTAGTCAGTAGACAGCTTTCACACAGCGGCTACTGCTTCAGTGGCCGCTGCACACCTCAGCACACCTCTCTCTTAAAAGAGCACCTCGGAGACGCTCAGTCTCCCTGAGACTGAGCCAGCCGATAGGTTAGCTGTGCCTGGCTGAGCCACGTGTAACGTATAGGGCAATCCGACTTAATATAAGTCCAGTGTGCAATAAAGATAATTGGCACGTAATGTATACTTACTCTACTTATTTTGCTTACTTTAGACGTATTCTACTTATTTTTGCTTCTATCGCATTTACTACTGTTTATTCTATGCTATGTTGCGTTCTTATTCTGCTTATTTTGCTTACTATCGCATTTACTACTGTTTATTTTATGCTATGTGTGTTCTGTGAGCGAGCTACTGTAACTTGTCCCAATTTCCCCCCGGGCATCATTAAAGTCTTTCTGATTCTGATTCTGATTCTGATTCTGATTCTGATTTTGTCTTTCCAGCTTTTACAGGTTGAGACTCAGGACCCAATCTAAAATGCTGTTCATTGTTCCCTTTTCTAGTGTTGTTTTTTATTAGATTTTTGCCATGGTTTATTTACCATCAATGTAAGTCTGTATATGAAGCAACAAAAAGTGACATATTTATTTGAAGTAGTCATTACAGGAAGTCCTTCTCCTGAGTCCAGTGAAATGCTGGCCAACAGTTGTTACCATGACGCATAGACATACTAGATTCCCCTTGGCACTGGTGGAGTTACATTCAGTATTCATCAGACACAGCATGGTGTCTTACTGTACCTCACTAACTCCAGATTATGACAAAATGATCATGACACACACACACACACACACACACACACACACACACACACACACACACACACACACACACACACACACACCCCTGCGACACAATGAGCCATTTATTTTGGAAAACAAATGGAGGAGACTAAAAAAGAAAGAACGCTAACAGTGCTGGTGACAGGCCCTTTATGGTGTCTTAGGATAGAGGGATGAGGGAGAGGAGAGAAGAAAAGCAGGGAGAGAGACTGAGCAATGAGAGAGAGATACTTTTTAGGCCGGTGCTTGCACTGGCCTATGGGAGCATGTGTGTCCCAATCGCTGCATACACGACTCCTGGCACCCTTTCATCAAGATGGGCTTTTACTTTGAAATGTCTGGTTTCGGACTCCCTGTCTGCCCTGATCTGATCTTGTTCAGCTTGACAGAGTCGCTCACGGCCGCAGAGGGTCCGCGCCCATGTTAACGTTACACGCGACGCAACAAATAAACAAACACACATTTCCCAGTGTCTCTGGACATCAACAGTAGCGGGAGACGTCTCCCCTTCCAGCAAATATACATGAATGTTATGCGTAAGGAACATGAACGTCTTGCCGCGAGGCAGAGAGCTAAGATAAGTATACAGCTGAGCTAAGTAGGCTATAACTAGCGTGTTAGCCGATCGGAAAAGCATGTAAACAGCGGTGAGATCTCCTTTATTAAAGTATGCAACCATTTCATATGAACAAATGGCATGTAGCCTTCAACTTTAAAACAAAACAATGTGCTTCTGCTTACCTCTTACATTCAACTCTGTATGGCAGTGAGTGCAGACAGTGCAACACCAGTGGCATGTAGCCCTCAAGTATTTAAAACAAAAACAATAGTGCTTCTGCTGCTTACTTAGCCTACATTCAACTTTTTATGGCAAGGGTAACACATCCAATCTCGCCAAGCACCTGAAAGACAGGCACCCAGACCTGTTCAAAGAATTCAAGGTGGGTTAATTATTTCAAACGGTGTAAAATAACACGTTTAACAACATATCAAACGGACCTTATCCTGTCACATTCGTTTTTGAGATAGCTGGCAATGCATTGTGTAACCAAAAAAACGTTTGGCTAACGTTAACGTTAACGTGTTTTGTAATGGAATCTTTATGGGACACGGCTAATACCTGGCACAGCGTTAGCTAGCATAGTGTAGCACGTGTGCAATGCAATCATTATGGAACTATGGCTAAGTTCGGCTCTTAGCCGTGTCCCATAATGATTCCATTACAAATATTGCATTGCACACGTGACATGTTATTTTACTAAAAATAATACATTTTACCATCATTTCAAGTAGAATGATACCACCCAAGCAAGAATATTTCAAGTGTTTCAAGTGCTTTACTGAAATATTTGGACCATATAATGATAATACAATTATCTCAACCTTAAAAGGTTACATATAGGCTAGGTGCCAAAAAGCCATAAATTCAAATCAAAGAACAAAGAAAAACAACAATTATAATTCAAGTTTAAACAGTAAGTGTGCAGCTGCAGCATTTATAAAAAAAAAAAAAAAAAAAAAAAAATCTTCATCCTGCATCCCTAAACACAAACAGGGAAAAAAGGTGGAAAATCAGATGATGGCTTATATGTGTTATGTTGATTGTTAAAATGTGTATGGGTATACAAGGGTGACGATCCCATGCACCGGCCGTATGCCAGGTTTCGACCTGGCCTTGTTTGACTTGTGATGTTCCTTTAATGAACAGTCAACTTATCCTAAAAACAGAGCGATGCACACAAAACATTCAGAACATTAACCAAGCGGTGGCATCCATGAAACGCATGTACAACAGTTTCATTGTCATCACAAAAAGGGCATTCACTGCCCACCCCTGGGGCTAAAAACCCAGGTTTTTACCTATTTGTTGCCAGGGTGCCATGAAGCACCCTCCACTGTAGATCACCAGACCTTTTGGGGAGAGGAAGCTTGTATAAGCACTCTCCACCTAAACTTTACAGGGCTCTGGTCCTCTATCACAGTGGTTCCCAACCACCGGGCCGCGGACCGGTACCGGGCCGCAACGCCTTTGGTACCGGGCTGCGAGCCCGGTCAAAAAAAATAAAATACTCTGATACTGATACTGTGCTCTAGTCTTATGAGCGCCCTCCTGGACTCTGCCGAGGACAGAGCAGTATATTGCTGGCAAAAGTTCCTTACATGAGCCTTACCAGCATCCCACCACTGACTCAGAGTCTCAAATCCCCCTTTCTCCTGAGAGAGAGAGAGAGAGAGAGAGAGAGAGAGAGAGAGAGCAGGGGTCTGTTGAAGGCCCAGTCAGTATTAGGAGTGTGTATAGTGCCTTTTAAACATGAATGATTTGTTCAGGGTATCGCTTGGTCCAAAACAAAGCAGGGGATTATGCTTTTCAAGACAATAATTCAAGACACTGGTACTACAGGGTTAGGCCAACCACCCCCCCCCCCCCCCCCCCCCCCACCTCCTCTCTCCTGTCAGCTCACTCCCAGGGGTCGATCCTGCAGGAACAATGGGCCTTTGTACTACAATGATCCACTTATGAAACTGACTACATGCCCTGTGGGGAATGGAGTTCAAGACACTTACACAATCTGTTGTGAAGTGTAACGTTTGCCCCACGTCCAAACTTTTCCACACTTAACTGGACTGTGGGGGGTGTGGGGGGTGGATGAATAGGCTCTGTCTTGCAAAAGCTATGTACTGTATTGTATTTTTAATTGTATATTTTTGATTTTAAAGCTTAAAGCAGGATAAAATATGTCTGCTCTTGTTGAAGCTTGGGCTAAAAGGCCCTGAAAAAAAAAGCCTAAAAAGCCTAAAAGCCCACCTACATTAATCTTTTAACACGTTCACTGCCAATGACGTGTTGATACGTCAAAAAAAATCCAACGGTTGACTGCCAATGACGTGTTAATACGTAAAAAAAAAAAAAAAAAAAAAATTGACGGTGGGACGTGCATCTAAGCCTTTTACATCTCCTATATAAATATGGGAGCCACCGAACGTGTACAACCCATTCCACCGACCCACTAAGTGGCGACAGTGCTCTCCAGACTAGAAAAAGCAGAGCCAAAACTGCAGGGGAACGCGCGATGAAACCATTCTCTACTGTAAAATGGATTGGCGAAAACGCTTTCGCTTTCGCGCTGATTGCTGGCGGTGGGGGATTGCAAATTTGCATAATAGATTATGGGTGCAACACACTTTGAAACACGCAGCATAAATAAGACCAGAATCGCAAAAGCTTCATCAAAGCTCTCAACCGAAACCCCAAGAAACGAGCGAGCCCATCCAGACTTGCCCAGCGGCCGCCAGCAGACAGGAGCAGCAGCAGCAGCAGCAGAAACGAGCTTGTGACACGCCCGCTGCAGCCAAGAAGAACACACACGGAGGGAGGAGTTTGAAGGAGAGGGGTGTTTCCTGCTGTTATGGAGGAAATTACTGTTCAAAACTATTATTTAGATGTCTGACGTCTTACTGATGCCAAAAATGAATGGTTAAAGTGACTGTTCTATCGAATTTCACAAAAAGCTATTTATCTCAGCTTAAATTTTCAGACGCTGAAACCATGCTGTATTCAAGTGCTAATGGCTACATAACTACTAACTCTACAAACTAACTATTTTAGACAGAGAAAGCACACATTCTATTAGTTCTTTTGAGATATTTTGTGTTCACAAAATCTTAGCAGAAAATAATCCTCGGGTCTTGAAAGATGAGCCAGAATCCTGAAAAAAAACCCTCTGGCATGAGCTACCAGTAAAAAAAAAACGGCTGGCAGTGAATGTGTTAAAATAAAGATGTGTTTAAAAAGCGATTGCGTGTTAAAAGCTATCGTGTTACATTGTCAGTGCTGTGCCTTTTCTCTGGGTAAACAAGAAGTGAGCTGGAAATGAACTGAGCTGCTCACAGGCGGGAGGTGTGTGTGTGTGTGTGTGTGTGTGTGTGTGTGTGTGTGTGTGTGGGGGGGGGGGCTGTGTGTGTGTGTGTGTGTGTGTGTGTGTGTGCGCTGCAAATATGTGCATATTTGCAGCAATATGTAACTAAGTCTAACCCAGGCGGCAAGATAGGGGTTGGACAGAAGAAGCTATGAAGTGATCAAATCTGTGGTTCCTTGAGGCCACTTGAGGCTTTATCCTGCATCCCTAAACACAAACAGGGAAAAAAGGTGGAAAATCAGATGACGGCTTATATGTGTTATGTTGATTGTTAAAATGTGTATGGGTATACATGGGTGACGATCCCATGCACCGGCCGTATGCCAGGTTTCGACCTGGCCTTGTTTGACTTGTGATGTTCCTTTAATGAACAGTCAACTAATCCTAAAAACAGAGCGATGCACACAAAACATTCAGGTCATTAACCAAGCGGTGGCATCCATGAAACGCATGTACAACAGTTTCATTGTCATCACAAAAAGGGCATTCACTGCCGACCCCTGGGGCTAAAAACCCAGGTTTTTACCTATTTGTTGCCAGGGCGCCATGAAGCACCCTCCACTGTAGATCACCAGACCTTTTGGGGAGAGGAAGCTTGTATAAGCACTCTCCACCTAAACTTTACAGGGCTCTGGTCCTCTATCACAGTGGTTCCCAACCACCGGGCCGTGGACCGGTACCGGGCCGCAACGCCTTTGGTACCGGGCTGCGAGCCCGGTCAAAAAAGAAAAAAGAAAAAAAAAGAAATTACAAACATTTTTTTTTACAAACTGCAAACATAAATAAATGTCAACTTGATGTTGAAAAGTGTTAATGTTTCAACTACCACACAGCCTATAATATTATAGCCTATGTTTATTAAACAAAACATTTTTATTATTAAAATTGACAACCGGTCCGCGACTTTTTTTTCCATCTATCTACCGGTCCGCGGCACAAAAAAGGTTGGGAACCCCTGCTCTATCATCCTGTAAGGTCCCCGCTCACCGCTCAAGCCAAAATCCCCCCGCTCGCTCCATGCTCCACTCCGCTCACATGCTCTGATGTAGACCCCAGTGGCAGCAAAGGGTTGTGGAAGATAGGCTCCTCCCACAGCCATGGCCCCAGCCCTACACCTCCCCCTCATGTAGGCCTCAGCAGTCTCCAGGCTCTCAGAACAGAAGTGTAGAATCCTGAGAGCCCCGCTGTGTTCAGACCGTCCTGCTCCATCAGGAATAACTGGCGGTCCAGGCCTAGACCACCAGCCTTCCACAGCAGCGCACACACCAGTTCCCCCCAACAGACACCAGCATGGTACAGCAGTCTTTGTGCCACCTGGAGCCGAAAAGCTGCCACTCTGCTCTCCAGATGTATCAGCCCTTGTCCTCCCTCCTGGACAGGCAGGTAGAGAACAGCGGCCCTCAGCCAGTGATGGCCCGACCAGAATAAATCCACCAGCTTCCTCTGAATCTCGGCCAGTAGGCCTCCAGGGGGATTGAGCACAGCCAGCCTATGCCACAGGGAGGACGCCACCAAATTTGAGCAGCACCCTCCCCCTGTAGGACATAACAGGCAGTAACCACTTCCACTTATAAAGTCTGGCATCGAGTCAGCCTGTAGGCTCCCCTCCCAGTTCTGTGCTACATACCCCTCCCAGCCCAGGTACACCCCCAACAGTTTCACACCTGTGTGACCCCACTGCAGGTCCCCAGTTAGTGGTGGAGGCGCCCCCCCCTTCCACCGCCCACACTGCAGAGCCTCACTTTTACCCCAGTTAACCCTGGCAGGAGAAGCCCTCTGATAAATACGGAAGCAGTCCTCCACTGCGCTAGTGTCCCGCCCATCCCTGACCAGCACAGTCAGCTCGTCAGCATGTTCTCAAGTCTGGTCAAGGTGCTTTTAGTCTCAAGAGCGGCCTCCTTATGTTCTTGTCTTAATGTACATAGTTCTGCCAAAACCGCACCGGCGTCGGCGTGGCTTTGTTCTCCATTGTCCGGTGGCGCGTCCGTTTCAATCGTTTCTTTTGTTTTATCTTTCTTTCCTCTACCTCTTCCTCCCATTTTCTTGTCTTTTAGGTTATTGTCAGTTTTATCTGGTTTCTGTTGTCTCTTTTTGAGTCGATATGCTAGTTTTATCAGGGTTTTTCAGGGAGCCCTCGCCTTCACGCTGCTACCACCAGCATGACGCCACCGGAAGTCCCAAAAAAAATTATGTTTTCATCGTCCCACAGGGTTTAACATAGCATCATATACAGTACATGTCCCACAGGGTTTAACATAGCATCATATACAGTACATGTCCCACAGGGTTTAACATACCATCATATATACAGTACATGTCCCACATGGTTTAACATAGCATCATATACAGTACATGTCCCACAGGGTTTAACATAGCATCATATATACAGTACATGTCCCACAGGGTTTAACATAGCATCATATACAGTACATGTCCCACAGGGTTTAACATAGCATCATATACAGTACATGTCCCACAGGGTTTAACATAGCATCATATACAGCACATGTCCAACAGGGTTTAACATAGCATCATATACAGTACATGTCCCACAGGGTTTAACATAGCATCATATATACAGTACATGTCCCACAGGGTTTAACATAGCATCATATACAGTACATGTCCCACAGGGTTTAACATAGCATCATATACAGTACATGTCCCACAGGGTTTAACATAGCATCATATACAGTACATGTCCCACAGGGTTTAACATAGCATCATATACAGTACATGTCCCACAGGGTTTAACATAGCATCATATACAGTACATGTCCCACAGGGTTTAACATAGCATCATATATACAGTACATGTCCCACAGGGTTTAACATAGCATCATATACAGTACATGTCCCACAGGGTTTAACATAGCATCATATACAGTACATGTCCCACAGGGTTTAACATAGCATCATATACAGCACATGTCCCACAGGGTTTAACATAGCATCATATATGCAGTACATGTCCCACAGGGTTTAACATAGCATCATATACAGTACATGTCCCACAGGGTTTAACATAGCATCATATACAGTACATGTCCCACAGGGTTTAACATAGCATCATATACAGCACATGTCCAACAGGGTTTAACATAGCATCATATACAGTACATGTCCCACAGGGTTTAACATAGCATCATATATACAGTACATGTCCCACAGGGTTTAACATAGCATCATATACAGTACATGTCCCACAGGGTTTAACATAGCATCATATACAGTACATGTCCCACAGGGTTTAACATAGCATCATATACAGTACATGTCCCACAGGGTTTAACATAGCATCATATACAGTACATGTCCCACATGGTTTAACATAGCATCATATACAGTACATGTCCCACAGGGTTTAACATAGCATCATATACAGTACATGTCCCACAGGGTTTAACATAGCATCATATACAGTACATGTCCCACAGGGTTTAACATAGCGTCACATACAGTACATGTCCCACATGGTTTAACATAGCATCATATACAGTACATGTCCCACAGGGTTTAACATAGCATCATATACAGTACATGTCCCACAGGGTTTAACATAGCATCATATACAGTACATGTCCCACAGGGTTTAACATAGCATCATATACAGTACATGTCCCACAGGGTTTAACATAGCATCATATACAGTACATGTCCCACAGGGTTTAACATAGCACCATATACAGTACATGTCCCACAGGGTTTAACATAGCATCATATACAGTACATGTCCCACAGGGTTTAACATAGCATCATATATACAGTACATGTCCCACAGGGTTTAACATAGCATCATATACACTATACAGTACATGTCCCACAGGGTTTAACATAGCATCATATACAGTACATGTCCCACAGGGTTTAACATAGCATCATATACAGTACATGTCCCACAGGGTTTTACATAGCATCATATACAGTACATGTCCCACAGGGTTTAACATAGCATCATATACAGTACATGTCCCACAGGGTTTAACATAGCATCATATACAGTACATGTCCCACAGGGTTTAACATAGCATCATATATACAGTACATGTCCCACAGGGTTTAACATAGCATCATATACACTATACAGTACATGTCCCACAGGGTTTAACATAGCATCATATACAGTACATGTCCCACAGGGTTTAACATAGCATCATATACAGTACATGTCCCACAGGGTTTTACATAGCATCATATACAGTACATGTCCCACAGGGTTTAACATAGCATCATATACAGTACATGTCCCACAGGGTTTAACATAGCATCATATACAGTACATGTCCCACAGGGTTTAACATAGCATCATATACAGTACATGTCCCACAGGGTTTAACATAGCATCATATACAGTAAAGAATAGAGGTGTGTCTTTGATGTGACATAACTGATAGATGCAGAGTGGGCGGGGCATTGTCAGCTAAATATTAGAGGTGTGTCTTTGATGTGACTAACTGATAGATGCAGAGTGGGCGGGGCATTGTCAGCTAAATATTAGAGGTGTGTCTTTGATGTGACTATATCCTCATGTTATGTCCTGTGTTTGAACGTCTCTGCAGCCTGGAAAGAGAGAGGAGAGGACCAGATATGGGATTTACAGCAGCAGTCCGTGGATTTATTATCTTCCTTCTGTCTGTGTCAGGTATTGTGTCACTACATTTTCATTTTGCTGCTGCTAAGCCACAACAATTTACAATGAGTGGAACAGTGGAATAAGCTTCACTGTATCATGTTGTTCAGAAAGATCAATGCCTGACGTTCATCAATATCTGTAAAAACTGTAAATGGCCTGCATTTATTTATCCAAAGTGCTTTACAATATGCCCACATTAACCCATTCATGCACACATCGATGGCGGCATGCAGGTTTTTGTTTGGTTGTGTTTTTGTTCATGTTGTGTTTCTGACTGTGCTCTGTTTGTGTCACTGCTCTGCCCCATAGCACTATATGTTGACGCACTTTATGATTCAGTTTCCTTTAGGCACCTTAATTCATTTAAATGTCCACTGATGATTGTACTGCTGAATGTACTGCTGTGTAGTACTGTACTGCTCTCAGCCCCTAGTGTACCTATTGTATAACTATATCCATATGTATTTAACTCTTATATTGTTGTGTTTCAAACGTACCAGTGTAATTGCAATTTTATTCTTAGGTTGTCTTTTTTAATTCTGGCAGGGGGACTGCCAATGCACTGTGGCAGTGCATTGGCACTATTGTCAATAGTCTCTTGACACTGTGTTCATGAATGTACACTGTCCCTCGATATAAAATAAAATAAAATAAAATAAAATAAAATAAAATAAAATAAAATAAAATAAAATAAAATAAAATAAAATAAAATAAAAATAAGGCTGCTGGTGCAGCCATCAGAGGCAATTTGGGGTTCAGTAACTTGCCCAAGGACAGGTAGACTGGAGGAGCGGGGGATCAAACCACAACCTTTTTTTAATCCAAAACCATTAGTGGACGACCCACTGCACCTCCTGAGCCACAGCTGCCCCAAAATACAGCAGAAAGACTGTATCATGTTAACAAGGTCAGAGGTCATGGTATGGACTTGTAAAAAAAAATGTGTTTGATTGTTTTCGCTGTCAATCACTTTTTGAGTGGAGTCTTTTTTTATTCTTCAAATGGTGGATTTCTCATGTTGTTTCATGGCATTTTCTTTACTGGAAGAGAGACAGGAAGAGAGAGAGAGATAGAGAAAGAGAGAGAGAATGATAGAGTGAGAGAGAGACAGGAAGAGAGATAGAGAGGTAGAGAGAGTGATACAGAGAGAAAGAGACAGAGAGAGAGACAGTAGCGTAGCCAGACTTGACTCATTGGGTGTGCCACAGAAAGCCAGGGTATGCCAGGGGGCGGTCAAAAATTTGGGTCTTTTCAAACCAGATTTAGAGGAATATTTTGTGTGTTGTTTGCTCCTTTTCGCACTCATTATTAGCAGGTAGAAGCAGTCAATTAAATTGTATTTTTTGGCAACATGTAAAACCACTTTGTTTAGTATCTCAAAAAAGTCTCACCTACTTTTTCCAATGAGTGTTCTAGTCGGGAAAGAACGCAAATTTGGTTGGCCTGCAGGTTCGTCTACTGCAGAGAGATCTGTAGCGTTAGTGTCCTCACAAACCTCCGGTGTGTTGTTGGCTGCGTTCCCCGCTGTTAACGTCATTGTTTCGGCTGCATCATCTTCTTCATCATCGTCTGTCTGTTCTCCACTGTACACCACCAATACAGGTGCGGAACGGGTGCACTACAATCCGCACTTGTTGAGGGGGAGGGTGACGACGAGTCATCTTCTTCCTCGTCTCAATGCGACGTTTCTTGCCTTTGCCGAAAAAGCTTAAAAGCGAGCTTTGTTTCATGTCTTCTTGATTTGGCGCTGCTGCTGCTGCTGCTGCTGTGCGTGCATTTGTTTACTTTACGTGGACGACAGCTTAACTAGTTTCCCATGATGCTCCGGGGCACATAGGGCAGCGGACAGTTGGACACAGTGCATGACAGCGTTGACATGTGTTTTGCAGACAAAACAAAAAACTTTTTTTACCCCATTTTTTTTGGGTGTGCCAGCGGCCTGTCTGGGTGGCATTTGCACACCCTAGCACACCCGTGGCTACGCGCATGGAGAGAGAGAGAGTGTGTGTGTGTGTGTGTGGGGGGGGGGGGGGGGTGTGTGTGATGTGACAAAGTTCCTCGGTCGGATTCAAACCCACAACCTCACAGACATTTTCAAAGCAAAGTCTTTAACTTTGTTTTCTCATATCAACATGATTATGTTATTATTGTGTATCCATACTAAACCCTACCAGGTCACATCAGTGTGACATCTCCATATATGGTGATACTACTCAGCCTTTGAGGTGTCACATGATCAGCATTTTTAACAGTTGTGTTTGACGCTGCGGTCTGCAACAATGACCACAGTGAGCAGAGAGGCTGCAAACCAAGCAAAGGACAGTATTGCCCCTTTTCACAGCAACCGTTTTAAGGTGGTAAAGCCCGAGGTAAAGCAGGTGTAACCAATAACATTAATGAGGCCCTGGCACTGGAACACCTAAATGGAATGGAACCATCATGAATGTATTCTAACACCTGTTTTACTTCCTGCTTTACCACCTCAAAACAGCTGCTGTGAAAAGGGTCTATTGTATTTCAGCATCATGATGTTGAGTCAAACTGGCTCATGGTCCACTGGTCCAATGCAGTGGTGTTCCTTCTCTACTCCTCCATACTGTAGCACAGCCTGCCTCCATCCACACAACAACTCACTGTAGAAACAACACATTCAATCATCTGTTCCAGCACTTTAAAATCACTCTGATTGGCCAAATGGAAGTGCTACAACATTTGTTTACTTGTTACTGATTGGCAGAGCCGAGGCAGGAGAGGCATACGATTGGCTCATAAGTTGCCTGCATCATTGGTGGGGGACTTGATGAACTTATGACAGTGCAGTACTGCTGCTCTACTGCCCCAGAGACAAAACTGACTGCATTTATCTTTATCACCTGAGAGAATGACCAACATGAACTGGCAAACAATCCCCCCTCCTTTTTTAATCAGGTATCCTCAATAACAACAGTATCTCTAGATAACTATAGGCCTATCGCCCTAGCCAGTGTGATTTCCAAAGTATTTGAAATGGTTTTATTAGATCATTTAAATTTGTTTATTTCTAGCTCTGATAATCAATTTGGCTTTAAGGCCAAACATAGCACTGATTTGTGTATCTATGCATTGAAGGAGGTTGTCGAAGCCTATAAAAGGCAGAACTCCTCTGTTTTAGTTGGTTTTATTGATGCATCTAAGGCTTTTGATCGAGTCAATCATCATAAGCTGTTTTTAAAATTGAGTCAAAGAGGTGTGCCTGGCAGCATAACACGCATCCTGGCATACTGCTATGCCAACCAGAGTATGCAGGTCAAATGGGGCAACAGGGTCACCCCTTTTGGTGTTGGTAATGGGGTACGGCAGGGGGGCTACTCTCCCCTGTTCTCTATAATTTATACATGGATGATCTCTCTGTCCAGCTAAGAGGCTGCAGAACAGGATGTATGATCGGTAACGCCTTGATTAACCATCTTATGTATGCAGATGACCTGGCGATCTTCTCCCCCATGCAGCAGCGCTGGGTTTCAACATCTGCTGAATATCTGTTCTGATCAGGAAATTCCACTCTTGTTCTGATGATGTTAAGATCACACTATTTAGGGGTTACTGTTCCCCTATCTATACTGCCCCCTTGTGGGTAAAGAAGGCGAGCATCCATAAACTTCAGGTTGCCTATAATGACTGCATGCGCATCTTGCTGAAAAAGCCCAGGTGGAGCAGAACTGTTCTGTAAGGCGGGGGTGATTCATCAGATTCATCTGTAGATTGAACATCTCTCAGAATGTCATTATTAAGTTGCTCAGTGATCCTGGGCTAAGCACTGTCACATATGTGGAAATTCTGCTATGATTCTCTTTTAAAATGTTTTTGTTCTTTTATTGTGCTCTTACATGTTTTTTGTCCTTTGTAATTGTGTATGTGACATCTATGGACCAAGTGTCTGTCAATAAAGGTTTGATTGATTGATTAATTGATTATCTGGTAATTGGGTTTTTGTAGTTTTCTTGTTAAATTTTACATTCAGATTTTAGGCATTTGACCGACACCCTTAACCAGAGTGACTTAGACAGTAGAGTGCAATACTGTGGAATCCACTTGAATTTAGATCTTAGATCTGTAACATGAGCAGCATATGACAGCTGGTGATCAGCACTTGTCATTCTGAGGAGTTTGAAGCTTACCCACAAAATGCCCTTTTCCTCTTAAGATCCTCTCTGACTTCACATTGGAGCTGAGATGATGTGAGTGGCAAAGTGGTTATGGGAAATGTAGTCCAGGTCTCTGATAGGGTCACATACTGCAGCTCCGTCTGTCCTGTAATGTGTTTGTGAATGTGATTGTGGTTTGTGATGTGATCTGTGTTACAGTGGTCCAGCCTCAGGATGACTGGGGAGTGACTGACACTCCTACTGAGATCTGTGCCTTCAAAGGATCAACTGTGGACATACGCTGCTCCTACACATACCCAGCCTACCTAGATGACCTCACTGTCACAGTTAAGAAGACGTTGTGGTTTAAAGAGCAGGGTGCTGGTGAACGTGTGGATGTGACAACAGACTCACAGTATGCAGGTCGTGTGGAGTATGGTGGTGATGAGAAGAACTGCAGCCTGAGAATCACAGACCTGAGAGAGAGCGACTCAGCTGTGTACAAGTTCAGCTTCACAACAAACCATCCAGCTGGGATCTCTACTGCTTCACCTGGAGTCACTCTGACTGTCACAGGTAACTCTTTGATCAGGCCATGTTACTTCATTTACAAACAGCTACACAATGAAGACAATTATTTTCATATATAGTAGAACAGTATAGGTAGATAAATAAATAAATAAATAAATCATAATAGGCTATACGAGGGATCAGCCAAGCAGCATTTTGGTAAACAAACAGCGTCACTGGGTGGCAACGGCAATGGAACCCTATGGAGCCTGAGTTTGAGTGTCTGAGTCTAGCCAGCTGACCGTGTTTACAATTTAAAAACTGCGACAGTTCACAGAACTTTAACACGACATGTATATATTATACACTAAACTCTTGAGCTACTTCTGCTCTCACTCAGAATGTCAAAATATAACTGATGTGATGTGTACTTTTTGAGATATTAACGTTTGTTTGGCACAACTCATACTAGTTACCTGCTGAACTTTGTGGTGGAACTTATATGATCAATATGCTCAATTATGTCTCATAATTTGTTGCAGGCATTTTGGGTTTGATTGTATTTTTTGGTAATTGGGTTGTGAGCACTTCTGTTCTGGAAATTGCTCAGAAACCCTCATTACCTAAAGCCATATATCTCCTGAATGGCCTATAGGTCAGTGCTATTCAATATTGTTCAGACGGCCACATTGTCAGAAAGCTAAGGGCCCGGGGCCGGACATTTCCCTGAGCGTTTATTATCAGCATCACTACATCTTAAAACATTTGATTTGACTACATTGCATTATTATTACATTATTATATTACAAAAGCCTCATGGATCATGTTTTGATTTCTTCTAGCAGCAGTGTTTAGTGAAGACTAAATATCAAAGACTGGATGCTTCAACTGTCTTCAACTAACATCTGAGAGCTTTGTGCAAAGATGCAGAGAGGGAGAGAGAGAGGGAGTAGAGAGAGAGAGATAGAGAGAGAGAGAGAGAGAGACAGAGAGAGAGAGAGAGAGAGGGAGGGAGGGAGAGAGAGAGAGAGAGGGAGAGAGAGAGAGAGAGAGGGAGATAGAGAGAGAGAGAGAGGGAGAGAGAGAGAGAGAGGGAGAGAGAGAGAGAGAGAGAGAGAGGGAGAGAGAGAGAGAGAGAGAGAGAGGGGGGGGGAGAGAGAGAGTAGAGAGAGAGAGGGGTAGAGAGTAGGAGAGACAGAGAGAGACAGAGGGAGAGAGACAGAGAGAGAGAGAGATGGAGTGGGGGAGGGGGTGCCCGCGAGGGAGAGAGCCAGCGCCAGAGAGAGCGCGCGAGAGACACAATGGGGGAGAGAGAGAAACTGCGGGAGCGCACGAGGGGGAGAGAGATAGAGCGAGCGCGTGAGAGACAGACTATAGAGAGGGACAGAGAGGGAGAGGAAGCGCGCGCACGAGAGAGAGGCCGTCTGCCCCCCCCCCCCCCCCCCCCCTCCCACCCAGGCGCAAAATGCGAGAGAGAGAGAGAGAGAGAGATAGAGGGGGGGAGAGAGAGAGAGAGAGAGAGAAGCCTGGGACAGTGGGACATGCTAATTGTGTGTGTGTGTGTGTGTGTGTGTGTGTGTGTGTGTGCGTGTGCGTGTGCGTGTGTGTGTGTGTGTGTGTGTGTGTGTGTGTGTGTGTGTGTGATTGAAGGTTTAGTCTCTAATGACATTTCTGTTCCATGTTCACATATCAGATCTCCAGGTGCAGGTGGACACATCAACAGTCAGACCTGCATATCAGGGATATCATAAGGTGGTAGATGTGAAGTGTGTCAGCAGATGTCATCTAGCTGCTCATCCTTCATATGTCTGGTACAGGAATGGAGACAGACAAACTGATGGAGAAACATCTTCTTATACAGCCATCTTTGATCCTTATTACAGCTATGCCTGTGCTGTAAAAGGACTTGAGGAGTTCCGCTCTCCTGCAGCGTGTGAGTTTACTCCACAGTGTGTCACTAACATAACGCCACCTGCTGGACACCTTTATCTAATGCACTGTAGCATGACTGCATGTAGGCTATTTAAAAGATGTCATTCTAACAGTGATCTTTAAAAACTCTTTCATCTTTCAGGTGTCGACGGTCAAACCTGCCACAGAGTGACTTACAGCAACACACACATCTGTGCATTGAAGGGCTCATCAGTGGACATTTCTTGCACATACAACAGTTATCATGTTGTTAAATCTAAATTGTGGTTCATTCTCACACATAGTGATCGATGGCAGGATTCCTCACAGCCTGAAGACCTTAGTGAGGACTCAGAGTTTGCAGGTCGTGTTCAGATGATGAACAGAGAGGAGACAACAAAGAGAGGAAGCGCCACTCTGAGAATCACTAACCTGAGAGAGAGAGATTCAGACCAGTATCGCTTCACATTCAAATATCAGTCCGGTAGTTATCTATGGGGAAAAGATTTTCCTGGAACAACTCTGAGCGTCACAGGTATGTTGAACACAAACTGATATATACAACAGCATGGTACATTTAAACTAACTGATGACATCTGAATGTGGACAATACTGTTGAATATTGTGAGAACAGTTTCATGTCAAATTATCTCTCTCTGTGTCTCTCTCTCTCTCTCTCTGTCTGTCTCTGTCTCTCTCTCTCTCTCTGTCTCTCTCTCTCTCTCTGTCTCTCTCTCTCTCTCTGTCTCTCTCTCTCTGTCTCTCTCTCTCTCTCTGTCTCTCTCTCTGTCTCTCTCTCTCTCTCTGTCTCTCTCTCTCTCTCTGTCTCTCTGTCTCTCTCTCTCTCTCTGTCTCTCTCTCAATTCAATTAAATTCAATGAGGCTTTATTAGCATGACCATAGTGAGTTACAGTATTGCCAAAGCACATTGTACATGGTAGTACAGACATAGGAAGAAAAAAACAGAAAGAGTTTGTAACATACAGAACGGAAACATTATGTTACTTGTAACAAAATACAGGTAGTTCGAACAACAACCGTGTCGACAATATTTTGTATTGAAATATATACAGATATTTACATATTGATTGTGCTTGAAATAGAGAGAGGGAAGGGGCAGTGTGTGTGTGTGTGTGTGTGTGTGTGTGTGTGTGTGTGTGTGTGTGTGTGTGTGTCTGTGTGTGTGTGTGTGTGTGTGTGTGTGTGGGGGGGGTGATGTGTTTTTTCTGGAGAGGCATGTGTGCGTGTGTGTGTGTGTGTGTGTGTGTGTGTGTGTGTGTGTGTGTGTGTGTGTGTGTGTGTGGACAAGGTGCTCACTCACTGTCCCTCAGACTGTGACAAGTCTGTATGTATTTAGCTGCTGTGTTGCAGCTTGTCCTCTCTTCTCCCAGCAGGACGGGTAGTTTGTCGTTGTTAGGGAGGCTTCTGAAGCCTGGGTGGGTCTGTTCCATTTTGGGGTAATATTCATTTCTGATAGTGTTATATTTGGGACAGGCGGTGAGGAAGTGCACCTCTGTTTCCACCACTCGCATGTCGCTCGCATGTCGCATGTCGCATGTCGCATGTCGCTCGCATGTCGCTCTCTCTGTCTCTCTCTCTCTCTGTCTCTCTCTCTCTCTGTCTCTCTCTCTCCCTCTCTCTGTCTCTCTCTCTCTCTGTCTCTCTCTCTCTCTCTCTCTGTCTCTCTCTATCTCTCTCTCTGTCTCTCTCTCTCTCTCTCTGTCTCTCTGTGTCTCTCTCTGTCTCTCTCTCTCTGTCTGTCTGTCTCTCTCTCTCTCTCTCTCTCTCTGTCTCTCTCTCTCTCTGTCTCTCTCTCTCTGTCTCTCGTGTGCGTGCGTGCGTGTGTGTGTGTGTGTGTGTGTGTGTGTGTGTGTGTGTGTGTTTGTGATTGAAGATTTAGTATCTAATGACATTTCTGTTCCATGTTCACATATCAGATCTCCAGGTGCAGGTGAGCAGATCCCAGCTCTCTACCCAGGCAGAGCTGAAGTGTCACAGCAGCTGTCATCTAGCTGGTCGTCTTTCCTACATCTGGTACAAGAATGGAGAGAAAATTAAGGAAGGAACTTCTTCTTATCCAGGCAACTTTGGTCCTGAAGACAGCTACTCCTGTGCTGTGAAAGGATATGAGGCTTTCCCCTCTCCTGCAGTGTGTGAGTTTACTCCACAGTGTGTCACTGACATAACGCCACCTAGTGGAGCTAGATAAAATACATGATAAAACACAGCTTAATCTTAAAGTGTATTTATTTTAATATAATTTCTTCCAGATGGTCCGAAGGTCCCCTCAGTGTTGGTGTGTCCCTCTGGTGAGACAGTGGAGGGCAGTTCAGTGACTCTGACCTGCAGCAGTGATGCCAACCCAGCAGCTACTTACACCTGGTACAAGAAGAATGGAGATCCAGAGCAGAAAGCTTTGAAAGCAGGAGCACAGCTTGACTTGGTTTCCATCCAGTCCTCTGACTCTGGAGAGTATCACTGTGAAGCTGAGAATGAGCTGGGGACAAAGAGGTCTGCCTCTGTCTCTGTCAATGTGACATGTGAGTGAAACTAAAAGCAACAACACACAAACAAACAAACAAACAAACAAACAAACAAACAAATGTTTTTAATCTGTCAATTTATTGTAACCTTTATTTACCACGGAAAGATTTAGCTGAGCATGTATGTTTTTTCCTGCTTCATATGAAAACACAGTTTACAGGTTATCAATCTGTAATGGACGTAAACATGCTAAATCATGTCTGTATTTGCATCTGATTCCCAGCATCAAGGATACCAACAGTCACTGCAGTAACATTAAGTACGACTCTTCTCCTGGTCATCCTACTCCTCATAGGTCTATTTGTCTTCCTTTGGATTAGGTGAGCAGTTCTGTTTCACTCAGGTTATGTTGGACACTTGGACATTTAAAATTCACTGTGTTCATGAATTCAGTTGTTCATTCATTCTCCTAAGCAGAAGGAAGAGGACCTCCCAACAACCATCTGGACCTGGAGGAGGACCAGACAACAGACTGCAGGTGAGAAGAGGAACTAAACAAGTCAAAAAAAAAAGTACTTTCCTCCTGCAGTCTGGCTCCTCAGTTCAGACTGCAGAGTCACTCTCTGTCTTCTAGCAGGCTACAACTTGAAAGCTCATCTGACTGAGTATCACTTCATCTCTCTTTCCTCTTCTTCACCCAAATACATCCTCCTCTCCTCATCTTCCTCTCTTCTATCTTCCTCCTCTTTCACTCAATCAACTTCCTCTCTTGTTTATTACAAACTTGTCTACCTTTTCTCCTCCCTGCCTTGTCTTCCTTTACTGACCTCTTCTGTCATAAATTAGTAACTTATTGAGACAGGAATCTTTGTTTCTTCATCACTGTGGGTGGTGGATCTTTGACACTTTCACTCCCAGCTGCTTGTCATGTTGGTGAATTTAAAAAGTGTTTATATTTTTGGATGCATTCATATTTGGTCTGAATATGATTCAGCTAAATGTGGTACACTACACTGTGGTTATTTTTTATCTACTGCCATACCCCTTTTTTATTATAGATATAGATTATAGATAGATATTATAGATATATTATAGATTATAGTTTTATAAGTAAGAAAAAAAAAACAATTACTACACTGTTGCACAGGTGCAGATGTAAGTAGGTAAAAGGGAGCAGACTGAAATTCCATGGTGAATGTTTTTTGTTCCTAAAAGGACAGAAAGTGAGTTTTCTCAAATGGACAACATGTAGACTCTACCGTTTATATTTGTCAACCATGCAGTCAAGTTCTTACTCCTTTGTTAAGGATTTGCAGGGTTTGTTTTCTCTATCTTTACTTTTTAACTAAACCCGACGGACCCGGTACCAGGTCCACCCCAACCCCATAGTTATGGGAATGAATCAATATTATTAATCGTTGACATATCCTTATTACCATTGTATTTCAGGTGTGCTCTCATGTCTTGTGACCTTGCTTAACTTAATATTGTTTGTTGCAGATTCCTCTCTCTGCTCCAGCCTCCAGATCCCAGCCAGACTCCACTTACCAGAACCTCAGTCCAGCCACCATGGACCATCAGAACCAAACCATCCAGGGATCAGTCAAAGCTGTAAACCAATAGAGAGCCGCAGGAACGAGTCCGGAAATCATCGATGCTAACATTCCTGGTTCTTCACTGTTTTCGCCTATAGGATTTTTGAATGGGTTTTTGGCGTGATGCTTCTAATAAGGTCTCTGGGCAACACAACCTTAATCAAACGAGAACCAGTGTTTAGTAATATCATCTTCACACATGAGGACCACTTTTATGAGTTTTGAAGCTTTTTACGTGCCGTTAAAAGGGCGGCTCGCTAGCAAACGGCTAAATGAGACTACACTGTTGAGTCGAACACGGAAATTCTCTTCCCCTCACCTGGTTCAGCCCGGGGTAATCGGTGCACAGAAGCGCACACATCAACAACAGTCCCGGTTGAGTGCTGACGTGACGTGGAAGCCTATGCGACAGTGTGTGTAGTTCTGGATTAGCTTAGCACAAGCTTTTTACTTCTAGGGCTCGCATTTACGCTTCAAAACTCATGAAAGTGGTCCTCATGTGTGAAGATTATCCGGCTGAACACTGGTTTGCGTTTGATTAAGCTTGTGTTGCCCAGAGACCTTATTTGAAGGATCGAAGTCCGGGACTTCCTTGTTCTGACTACAAAAATACGTCATCCCTGCGGCTCTCTATGGGAGATCACTTATGGAAAGAAAGGCACTTTTACAGATGGGCCAGGCGGAGGGGCAGGATTGTTCCAACATCTGTACAGTTCTATTTCAGACAGGCTCCGCCCCTAGCAGGGCTTTGTTGCTACAGCCACTCCTACGAGTGGATCAGCACACTGAAATGTGCATGTACATACTCAGCCAATCAGGATGAGCCTACTCAACCCTGAGCTGGAAACTATAAAATTCCACTCACCGCCATCCACTTTTCTTCAGCACCTGGTGAACAAGTTTGTAGAAGGATTTATAACCCCAAAATAGAGTCGGCAGACTTGATGTGTCTTAACATGCAGCTTCACTTCAGGCTTCAGAATACAGACTCAGTTCACTCACGTCCTAACGTGATGTCATGACGTTATGGCCTAGCTCACAGCTCCGCCTTGTGGATACATCTGATAACACTGACATATCAGTACATCCCCCCCTTTAGCTGTTAACCCACTTTTCATTACTTTAAGATTAAGCTGTAACTGTAACAACAATACTTTCAAAATAACTAGAACGGGCTAAATTTGCTGAAGCTAAATTTAATTGTGCTTGCTGTGGCGCGCGCGACGCTCCGCCCCCCTTGCAAGGCCCCTGCCTTAGACCCCATTACATTACATTACATTACATCATTTGGCAGACGCTTTTATCCAAAGCGACTTACAATAACACATGTTTGTCAATAATAGAGCAATCAACTATGCAACACAGTCTATGACAGCTACAACTTCTGAAGGAATAATGGTAAAGCTATAGCGTGACAGGTGACTCGAGTGCCTGGGGTCTACGGGGCTGTCATTGCTGTGTGTGGGGTGTTCCTGATGGGCGGGGGTTTGTGTGGAATGGAGGCAGTGATTTGTGGCATTGTCAGTGTCTTGGCCGTGCCTTTTTGATTGGTTGGTGCAGCCTTGTCATGTATCAAGTCATTGGTTTCTTTCAGGGGTATGGAGTTTCTTCAGGGGCTCCAAACAAAACAAAACAAAAACATTTTCATTGTTTTTTTTGTAATAATTTCTTCTTTATGTTCACTTGTATCTATTTACATGTGTTTAGTTGCATGTGTGCTATAGTTGTATCCATGTATCCCCTGTATTACCGTTTATTCATTTTTTTTCATTTTTTATTCATTCATGTTTATTATTCAGCTGTTTTATATATTTGATTGTGAAAAATTCTGCATCATTGTTTTCTTATATAGAGTGCTATAAAAACTAAAGTTGTTATTATTACTAATATTATTATTGTTATTGTTATTATTATTATTATCATCATCATTATTATTCTGTGAAAGCACTTTTCCCTCCTCTCACGCTTCCTCAACACAGGTCAGCTCTAAAGCATGTGCCTGTTTCCAAAATCTAACTTCACTAGAAGCAATAATCAAATTCTGCAAACTATTTTTATGATGTACTGCCATCGATTGTAAAGATATTAAAACTTCACTGTGCATAGTTTCTTGATGTATATTTTAAAATGAAATACATGACTTGTTTGTGTGACAAAGAGTATTTTTCAGAAGCCTATTCTAATAAAGACTCATAAATATGTTTCTTCCTTTTAAGCGGTGCGATGCTTCTATAAGTGACTCTGTGTGTTTGTAGGCGAGATTTGGGGAAGACTCACTGAGATTTAACATGGGTTGCTGCAAGTACCATCAAATACAACGCTGTTAGTCCCCATAGTCTTAAAGGGAATATTGTAAAAATATTGTCGTGATAACAGATAACGAAGAGGCAGAAAACACAAACGCTTGACTAATATACTGTATAGGAGGAATCAGCGTGACGTCACGACACCACAAATCCCCAGGAAGCGCGGCAGTTAACTAGTATGAGTTGTGCCAAATAATTCTGACATTCTGATTGAGAGCAGAAGTAGCTCAAGAGTCTGATGTATAATATATGCATGTCGGGTTAAAGTTGTGTGAACTGCAGTTTAAAAAATGTAAACAACATAGCCGGGGGCTAGAGTGAGACTTCAAGGCTGGCTCCATGGTCGTTTTCCCCCAGTGACGCGGTTTGTTTACCAAAATGCTGCTCGGCTGATCCCTCATATTAGACGAATATTATAGGAATATTATCCGGTTTATTTCCATCTCGGAATATTATGTTTATTTCCATATAGGCATTTTTTGGGAATATTATCATGTTTTATTATTTTTATTATCACAAGCCTATCAAGAAGCCTCACTGGAGCCCTTACAGTGTGCGAGCTGATTTATTGATTCATTTCGTGTTCCAGTGTCTCATAGCAGCTCTGCCCCTGCTGGACTCATTTGGATGTGCGTGTTTTTAACTTCCTTCACTCAAAGGATGACTCACTGCTGGAATGACAGCATGCAGTATTTGTAAGATTTAAATAGAGTTTGAGGGTAACACTTATTGTTATTGTTATTGTACTGGTCTTATAGTCTATTATTAGTCTTATAATATATTATTAGCATAATTGTTCTTCTCCATCTTCTCAATTTTCAGTGAGAATACGACAGCCATGAATCTTTGCACCATGGTAATTAGACCCTCCAGATATATAACTGCCATCAGCCTGATGGTGGTGCTATAATCAAGGTGGAGGGATGGGGGAGTTTAATGAGCTGTATCTCCCTCCCACATGTCTACTACTGTAAGAGGAGATCAGTTCAAGCATGTTTTGTACCTTTATGTATCCAGGGGGAGTCTCACTGACAGCAATGCTGTCTTTTTCAGGAGTGCTCTGTTCACATTCACACCTGCAAGCTGAGCAGTACAACTACACACTCTGCTGGCCACACACACACACACACACACACACACACACACACACACACACACACACACACACACACACACACACAAACACACACTCTGATCTGCTGGCCACGAGCAGCTCCACGTAAGCGGTTGGGGTCAAGGGCCTTGCTCAAGGGCACCTCAGTGGTGGTAAGGAGGGAGGGGCAAACACTGCTTTTCACTTACCCTGCCCAATTGTTGCAGTTCCTCCTGATCGCCTATAGAGGTCACTCATCATTAACTCAAAGTCCCAATGAGAGTCTTGAGAGCATCTTTTTGGGGTGGCACATAAAGCTGGGAGGGATTAACCAAACCAACCAATGAGATGTCTGATATCTGAATGTGCATTTTCGGATCCCTGTCACTGCAGTATTGTCCTTACCTGTTGGTGTCGCTGTATGTTTCACTGGTCATCTGGCTCTTTGGGGGCGATGACGAGGTACTGGGAGTCCTGCTGCAGGTTGAGGCCGTCTCAGAGAGAGGGAGAAAGACAGAGAGAGAGAGGGAAAGACAGAGAGAGAGAGAGAGAGAGAGAGAGAGAGAGAGAGAGAGAGAGAGAGAGAGAAAGACAGAGAGAGAGAGGGAAAGACAGAGAGAGAGAGGGAAAGACAGAGAGAGAGAGAGGGAGAGAGAGAGAGAGAGAGAGAGAGAGAGAGAGAGAGAGAGGGAAAGACAGAGAGAGAGGGAGAGAGAGAGAGAGAGAGAGAGAGAGAGAGAGAGAGAGAGGGAAAGACAGAGAGAGAGAGGGAAAGACAGAGAGAGAGGGAGAGAGAGAGAGAGAGAGAGAGAGAGAGAGAGGGGAGAGAGAGAGAGAGAGAGAGGGGGGGGGGGGAGAGGATGTGGTGGAAGAAATGTTAATAATGTTTTCTTACACATTTGATTTATGATTGTAGCTCAGTGGTTCCCAAACTTAGGGTTGTGACCCTAAGTGGGGTCATCTGGAATTCAAATAGGGTCGCCTGTAATAATAATAAAAATAAAAATAAATGGGGAGGGGGGGGGGGGGGGCAGACAATTTAATATTACCGAAGATGATTAGGGTCACTTGCAATTTTAGTTTTGTAGTTTTAGTTTTGAGTTTAAAGCGATGTCTAATATTTCAGTTTTGTTCTCTTGGGTGACACCTATGGCGGTGGGTGGTAATTGCAGGTGAGATCCAAACAGTGTAATGTCACTATAATGTATACTGCAAAGACTTCATCCAAATGGACATGGCTTAAATCAACATTGTGAGTGACTCTTATTTTTAGATGAAAATCTATTCGATTGGATTCTGAGAATAAAGTTAGAATTCTTATTTTATTTTTTTAATTTTTTCCCCGATTTATTATCCCATTTGTATCCCCCATTAGTGCTAATTTAATTGATTTATCCTGGTTGCTGCTCCACCCTCTGTCGATCTGGGGAGAGCCGAAAACTGGCTCCATGCTTCCTCTGAGACATGGGCAGTTAGCCAGCCGCTTCTTTCTCACCTGAGAGGGGAAGCTTCACCGGTAGGACATAGCACGTGGGAGGATCACGCTATTGCAACCAGTTCCCCTCCCTCCGAACAGGCTCCCCTAACGACCAGAGGAGGCATCACATTAGCAACCAGGATATTGCATGTTTTGGTGACGGGTTCCTATATGAAGGAATCCCCCTCAGAATTCTCAGATTAAAGTCAGAATTCTGCAGGGGGAAAGAAGCATAATCTGACATCACTGACGATGTCACTGATGATATTATCGATGGTCTACCGGAATTCGGGTCCCTAGAATTAAAATAGGGGTCACAAGCCAAAAAAGTTTGGGAACCCCTGAATGTAGCCTATTTGACACGGTCACTGGAGCACAGGCCAGTGCTTCCTCCTCTGTCTGTGGCAGGGGAGCTGTCCGAGGTGCTGAATGTGGCAGAGCTTCGGCACGCAGAGGCCGGTCCACCACGTACCAGCCGCTCTTCCAGTGTGGGAGGAGATGGCCTATTCACCTTATGTAGCCCCGCCCACTTGGCCCAGTTGTGTTATGACTTCCTGTTCAAAACACCGTCTGTTTTAGCTGGTCACTAGTACTGTACTGTCACAGGAAGTGTCAACACAATAGGAAGTAACTGGCTGACCTCTGTGTTGGAACATAAGGTGAATAGGAGAGCTGTGTTCATCTATCTTCATCTCCACTGTGATTCCATGCGCCTGTTAGCAGCCTATAGAACTCTCTGTGCTTTGAGACCTCCCTGCTGAATCTTCACTCACACCTCAAAGCTCCTGATCTCCTCCTGTTTTGTCTGCTCACTCTGTGAGAGGGTTCCTGAGTTGTTCTACTTACATACTGTTACATACTGTTACACACTAACTGTCGATTTAGTTGATCCTGTCAGTATAGTTTATTGTTTTTTCCTGCACTGTTAGAGCAGTTGTTCTTGTTTATTTTGTGCTTTGAAGAGTCAAGTAAAAAGACTAAACCTGCCTCCTGTGTGTGTCATTCAAATGCTGAGGTTTATTTAGGCCTTAGACTGAATTGAATCTAATTCAGTGAAGTTTTTTCTATTATTGTCAGAGGATGATCAATAATCTAAAACATGAACATCCTACTTTTTTATTGAGCAGGCTATTGTTCAACGGTCCTGCAATGTGCTGCAAAATCAACATGGCTGCCATTTAGCTCATTTTGATTTGATCACCGTACAACATGAACCACAACATTTATTTCTCTTTTTCTAGCATCATCTTTTTTTCTCAGAAGATGTGTTATGATGAGGGATGCATGTTGGTGTTGCCTCTCTCTCTCTCTCTCTCTGTCTGTCACTCTCTCTCTCTGTCTCTCTGTCTCTCTCCCCCCCCTCTCTCTCTGTCTGTCTATCTGTCTGTCTCTCTCTCTCTCTCTCTCTGTGTGTGTATAACTACTCAAACTACAATTTTGGGCAATGAAATGAAAGGAATTGTGATGGAAATCTATTGATTATCAGTCAATTAAGAAGACTCAAAAGGCTTGACTTTCTGTTACGACCCGGTCTAGGGTCAGGCCGCAACATAAAAGTGACACAAGAGCAAGGCTTTAAAAAGGTAAAAGGGCCATTTATTTGACATAATAAATATTACAGCATAGACACTGAAGGTTAGACAGATCTAGATGTTCCAGAAGCATTGACTTCAGGGATAACCAATGCCAAAACTATAAAGAAACAAAGCAAACAACTCACACCCCCCCACTAGATAATCCCTACCAGAAAGTAAATAACCAAAATACATTAACTAAAGCCTAACTCCCTAACTAAAGAAACAGGAGAAAACAAAACCACAACAAAAATGGCAGTTAACCCCTACTAGTTCTCAGAAGGCAAGCACACCACAGACTCCAACAACAACAGTAAGATTCATAGCTAAAAGCTAACATGGGTGTTGAGGAGTGAGGAGAAATGGGGGAGAATGACCACAGCACGGCATAGCCACAGCCCTCTCCCCACCATCTTGTGGAATCCAGGGAGCTTTAAAGAAAGTGAACTGCGGAGTCGACCAATCAGCAGCCACCACTGGCCAATCACTGCTGATTGCCATCACCTGTTAGAAGATCCACTCACAACAAGAACTCTCACTCAGCACACAAGCACACATCCACACCACATGCAAACAGGGTAGAGGAACAGAATACAATACACATACAGCCTAGGGCCGTAACACCCCCCTTCCTAAAAAAGAACATCTAACCCCAAAAGAGATGTTCTTCTCTGGACGATGAAACGCATAATTAAAACAGGCTAAACACATGCTCAGGGCAACTGCAACGAACAACCCAAACCCTTCTGTCCCGTGCGTCCCCACCCTCCGACTGCACCCCCCTGCTAGAGAACAGCAACTACCTGTAAACAGGCGCCACGTACTGCCTCAGTTAAAAGCTTGTGAAGCATATACAGCCGTATGACAGAAACTAACTAAGGGCGCTTCCAGATAAAGGTGATGTTCAACTGTCCCCCCCAGCACTAACACCACGGGTGCTGTCACAATGTACAGGGTCTGCGCGTTCACGATGCGCAGAGCCTGTGCATCCACACTGTGCCTTCACTACACAGTACTCGAAAGCCAAATTTCACAAGCTGTGCCTTCACTACACAGTACGGACCAAATTTTATGTGCATTCACTACATTACACACAGAAATACAACATTTCACAGCACTATCACAGCACTACAAGTGACACTTCACACTCCTCACAGAGAAAGAACCACGAAGCTAAATAACTCACCTTGCTCATTGCGCACCAAAACGTTTGTCCACAGGCACTTACATAATTCTGATTGGCAGATACTGTACAGAAAGTGATGGAGGCACTCATACTCACCAGGGTAGAAGTAGCCTGAGCCAAAGGTTTTTCCAGCACCACCTCTCTCACAGGTTAAAGGCGAGCCTCAGATCCTCCATCTACCCCAGCCTGTAATGGAGCCATCAGAACAGAGGACCAGAATGGGAGCCAGAGCCTTCGCCCCCTACTTCCACCTGATCAATCCCAGCCCACGGCAGGCAAAAGGCAGCCACCACTCCCTCCTCCCTACCAGAACCAGACTCACTGAACAATGCTCCAGTTCCTTCTCCACAAACATGTTATCACACAGAACTGCCAACCAAGGTTCAAAATCTTCCCAACACAAAAGAGTGCAGGGAAAGACCGGACGAGCCCCCAATTTATGTTACGACCCGGTCTAGGGTCAGGCCGCAACATAAAAGTGACACAAGAGCAAGGCTTTAAAAAGGTAAAAGGGCCATTTATTTGACATAATAAATATTACAGCATAGACACTGAAGGTTAGACAGATCTAGATGTTCCAGAAGCATTGACTTCAGGGATAACAAATGCCAAAACTATAAAGAAACAAAGCAAACAAACAACTCACACCCCCCCACTAGATAATCCCTACCAGAAAGTAAATAACCAAAATACATTAACTAAAGCCTAACTCCCTAACTAAAGAAACAGGAGAAAACAAAACCACAACAAAAATGGCAGTTAACCCCTACTAGTTCTCAGAAGGCAAGCACACCACAGCCTCCAACAACAACAGTAAGATTCATAGCTAAAAGCTAACATGGGTGTTGAGGAGTGAGGAGAAATGGGGGAGAATGACCACAGCACGGCATAGCCACAGCCCTCTCCCCACCATCTTGTGGAATCCAGGGAGCTTTAAAGAAAGTGAACTGCGGAGTCGACCAATCAGCAGCCACCACTGGCCAATCACTGCTGATTGCCATCACCTGTTAGAAGATCCACTCACAACAAGAAGTCTCACTCAGCACACAAGCACACATCCACACCACATGCAAACAGGGTAGAGGAACAGAATACAATACACATACGGCCTAGGGCCGTAACACTTTCAAAGAAAAATGATTGTTTTATTACATGCATAACTGTGGCAGTCTTCAACAAGAAGTGAGTCTCAAAAAGCCCTGAACCGAGGCTTTCAGCACGTATGAGAGCACATGTTAACCACAAAGAAACCCACCCGCACGCCTGCTGTGACTGCCATCTTGAAATACAGTTCACATGCAGATGGCTGCAGATGTTCCAACACGACAGGGCGACACCAGAAGGTTGGTCAAGATGAAATGTCAAACTGCACGTTCCCACGGTAATGAGGTCAACCCACTGTCTGAGACAAATAGCAGACAGATCTTAACCCACTCTCTCAGACAAATAGCAGACAGACCTGAACCCACTGTCTGAGACAAATAGCAGACAGGTCAGATGGACTTCTATGATGATATTAACATGCCAACTTAGTCTACAAAATGTTATCACAATATAACATAATGTGTAAAAATGCCATGACAGGAATCCTAACGCAAGACACAGAGCCTACACTGCCTCTGATTGTCTTCTCCTGATGTTCTTAACCTAACCTTAACCAAACCTGCAAGACATACAGCCTATGGTGTCTCTGATTGGCTTGCCCTGATGCTCTTACCCTAACCTTAACTGATCCTAGTCAAGTCTTTACTGTTTATTTGTCTGATAAAACCAAACCCAGAAGAACCCACATTTGTTGACAACAACAAAAATATAACATTGAATGTATTGGGTGTCAACTATTGCAGTAAACTTAATTGAGAGGCATATTTTTGCTGGCATGTGACCTTTTTGTAGGCTATTTTATTTAATATATCACACATGTATGTACATTGTCAATTTAATGCCTTTTTTTTATAAAGTAGTTTGAACTACTTTGTCTGCATAGGTTGTAGTTTCCTCTCCCATGGTAGCTTTGCTGTAGTTTCAACTACGCCCATGGTGAAGTAGTTGGTAGCTTCCTAAGCTATGCTTTCAAAGTAGCTTGCCCAACACTGCTGATGGCACATTGTCAGCTAAATATGAGTAGAGTTGTGTTTTTGATGCCACTATATATGAACTCCCTGATGTGTTTGAAAATCTCTGCAGCCTGGAGCCCTGGACAGAGAGAGAAGAGGAGAGTTATACAGGAGCAGCAAGTGGATTCATTGTCTTTCTTCTGTCTGTGTCAGGTATGGTACATTTACATTGACATATTAGGCATTTTGCTGGCATCCTATGTAAGAACAACATACAGAGATTGTAAGAGTAGAGTATTATTACTCTTCAAAGCATCAATACTAAGGAGGGCAAAGGTCAAAGCCTCACTGTCCTGACCATCAGTCTCTTTGTACAAGATGTAAAAAAAAAAAAAAAAGTTGATGTTTATGGGTGTTCTTGAGTGCTTGTTTGGTTTGTTTCATACAACCATCTTTATCTGTCATGCAGGAAACATTCGCCTGTGTTGTGGTCATGATTGAAGCCCTCACTTAGTCTTCACACAAGTTACTCTGGAAAAGTAATTAGTTACCGATTACTGATTACTCCTTAAAAAAGTAATACAAGTTACTTTACTGATTACTTTTTCGAAAGTAATTAGTTACCTTACTAGTTATGTTACTAGTTACTTTTTTCTTTTTTTACGCCTGAAAAAGTGACATACAACCAAGCCAGCTCCTTTTACAACTGAATCCACTTTAATGGAACAAAGGATTCCACAATCAGCCAAACTGCATAACTGTAAACATCACAGCCTCTCAAACCTGAAGTGATGGGATACAGTATGTATATATTTATACAAAAGAGCAACGGTCTCTCCTGAGTTGGTCTGTCACTGTGGCAACAACTTTGCCAAGCAGTCCATATGATGAGTGAATTTGTTCTATAGCTCTGCACCAATAACATCAAATGTGTGCCTGATGCTACATGCTTTGCTGCGCTCCAAAGTGGATCTACTAATCCAATGAACTGTTACACCCATATAACTCCTGTTGTTAGCTGTCCAGATGTCATCTGTAGTGGAAACAAAGTCTACCTCACCCAGCGTCGCCTTCAACTTAGCCTCCATCCCTGCATATTCTCTCTCGAGGTAGCCAGCAAATGTCTTTCTCTGTGGCAGCTTGATATTGTGTTCTCCGTGGGTATTTTCTCTATGATGCATTGGAATGAGGGCGAGTCAACAGTGTAAATAGGTAGCATCTCCTCCACTATATACCCAGCGATGAGCTTCTTAAAGGAGAATTTCGTTTTTTTTTTACCTGGAGCCCTCTCCTCACATTAATTATTATCTGACGACTCACCCAGTGTTCTCCGGTGCGATTTGGACCGTCGTAGGCGTTGTTGTGATCTAAATAGTGTCCAAGCCAGTCCTTGAATGCGCTCCGTCGGGGCCACATGGCAGCGTGCTGTTCATGTAAATAGACAGTTTTATTCCCGTGTTCTACCCATATCGTCATTATATGATCCCTAAGGAAACATCAGACTGCTATTCACCCCCGGGCTATTTCCACTACTCTTTACAGGGATCTCATTTCCTCATTCGGGGTGAGTTTCACCAACTCTCGTCAAGTCAGTACACAGGCCAGCCGGCAGGAAAGTCTCGCGGGACTGAGGAAATGAGATCCCTGTAAAGACTGATGGAAATAGCCCCGGGGTGAATAGCAGTCTGATGTTTCTTTAGGGATCATATAATGACGATATGGGTAAAACACGGGAATAAAACTGTCTATTTACATGGAGGAACAGCACGCTGCCATGTGGCCCCGACGGAGCTCATTCAAGGACTGGCTTGGACACTATTTAGTAGAGCCCGACCGATACTGGATTTTTGAGGCCGATGCCGATACCGATATTAGGGAGTAAAAAAATTCCGATACCGATAATATCGGCCAAAATTCTTTTTTTTTTCTTTTTTTTTTTTTATCAAATGTTTATCCCCCATTAGTGCTAATCCCCCATTAGTGCTAATTTTGTATTTATTTATCCTGGTTGCTGCTCCACTCTCTGCCGATCTGGGGAGAGCCGAAAACTGGCTCCATGCTTCCACATGGGCAGTTAGCCTGCCGCTTCTTTTCACGTGACAGGGGAAGCTTCACCGGTAGGACATAGCACGTTGGAGGATCACGCTATTCCAACGAGTTCCCCTCCCTCCGAACAGGCGCCCTTAACGACCAGAGGAGGCACCACATCAGCAACCCTCAAATATCAAACACTTGACAAAGATATGATTGAGTTGACATGAATTGAAATATGTAATGTAGGCAGGATATTTTACAGCTTATTAATAAACTCAATGCAATGAAACAGTAAACTTAAGTGGGAATTTAATAATTATAAATAACTAGAAATACAAAAACACAATAGAACAAATAGTTAAGAAAAAATATCAAATATACACAACATGCTGTGCATGCTGTCTATAACTTATATATATATAAAAAAAAATAATAATAATAATAATAATAATAATATCGGCGCCAAATATCGGCCGATACTATCGGTAATCGCCGATAGTGCTCTCAAAACAAACATTTTGGAAGGATTGTCCATAAAACGAATGCCACCGCAGATTTTCTGTGTGGACTCGACTGTGATCTATTTGTCAACTTTACTGCAACGTGAGTAGGTTACGTGACCAATTGAGAGGATGAGGTAATTCCAAGAAATGGGAAAAAATAAGAACTGTTTCTGTAGCCTTCTACCTGCTACCTCCATTTGGAGATCTTGAATTAATTGAAGACCGATAATAGCTGAGTTTGTAACGCCGACGAAGCAGAAAGAACTCAACAACATGAAAGCAGCCGCGCAACGCATCCAGAGCAGTAAAACTGTTGTCGCGCACCGGCACGCATGTGTGTGTCTGTCTGTGAGGGAGAGAAAGAGGGAGACAAGTTTGGACACCTTGGAGAGCTCTGCTGCGCTCATCGTGAGTCCAGAGACATATTACATTAAATTGGCCATTGCGGGCTGCTGGGTGGGTTGGGTTTGGTATTTTCAGATATTTTAACGGGCCGGGCGGTGCGGACTGGCTCCAATGACGGGTTGGGTTGGTGCGGGCCTTAAAAAACACTGACCCTCGCATCACTACAAGGCAGTATTAAAGTCCAGTTACATATAGTCTTTATTCCACAATAGGCAAAACTCTAGTAGGCCTAGGCCTACTACAGCTCCATGATACTGGTGTGATGCTATCTGGAACCAAGGGAAGGCTCCCTGTGTGTGTCTCTCTGACATACACACAGACACTACATTGAGAAGTTTATTGTCTGCAACAAAGTGATACAGTCACCTGCACTGTTACAGGAAGGAAACATGTATTTTAGCAGTGTGTGGCCTCTATCTTCCGACAGGCGCTATCCCTAAATAGCGCTTTGCGCACTGTTTGCGTGTGCCTTAAGGCACAGAAGATAGCATTCCGCCTTGTGCCGTGTGCGCCAGGTGTTCTGCCGAGTTTTGCTCCCCCGCCGTCGAGCAGCAAAAAAAACATCCCCACCTCACGGGAGCTACTTGTAATGATTTATACAGAAATGTAACTGATTCAAAGTGATATAATTGTCTGGTAGACGTGACCTCCCTGATTTCTAAGTTAAAACAGCCCCGAAATATGTTGGGGATGCAATTCTCGGCGGGCATGCGGAAACGTTCACGGCACCTGTCGCAAGCGCAAATTAGAGCCATGCCAATTCTGCCAAAAATCATCTGCGCCCCAAAATGCCTGCGCAAACGGGATTTGGGCGGTCTTAACTACCAGAATTATTCACAGGCGTGGCCAGGCAAGGCTGGGCATTATGTCAATCAAAACCAATCACATTCCCGTCTCGCAATGGCTGTTTGCGCGAGGCATGCAATATGCTGTAATTCTCTCCATGCGTAATAGAGTGTACTCACTCGTGCAAGGACAGAGGGAGCTTATTGACAGATCGTCTGTGGTGCCAATGACCCTTCGGGTTATGAAGGTAAATAGCCTATGTCCATTGTCCCACAAGTGTTCTCAATTAATTTCCCTCTTTGCGATGTGATAAACGTTTCTCAGTGAGGTATATTTGATTGCCTCACTGAATTATCTGCTAATACCCAATTTTAGCAGCATAATTTGATGTCTTGGCGTGGCAAGGCTGTGCGTAATGACATATCCAAAAGGAATTCCACTTTCCACTGGTGGGAGCGCAGCCGTAATCTCCTCTCTGCGCCCAGCGCAAAGCTCTTAGCGCAAAATAATTGCACGCTGCTGACGATAGGGTAACGCCATCTATCCCACATTTTAGCACTGAAACGCCTGCTTTGGCATGGGGCAGCCAATGCCCAGTACAACTATCACAGGCATGCGCTTGTCCGCCCCCAATTTGCATTGTGCACGGCGTTAAACGAGCGCAAACGCAAAATTAGCGCTTTTGGGAAGATAGAGGCCTACGTGTCTCTTGTTGAGCACATATGTGTCTTAACAATTTCCTCTGCAAGACCACATCCTTCATACAAGTGCAGAGTGGGCGGGGCATTGTCAGCTAAATATTAGAGGCGTGTCTTTGATGTGGCTATATTCTCATGTTATGTCCCGTTGATGTGTTTAACCGTCTCTGAGGACAGAGAGAGCAACTATGAATTTCACAGCAACAGCTAGTGGATGTCTTCTCTTCCTTCTGTCTGTGTCAGGTATTGTATCAATATGTTCACATTTGACAAATTGTCCTGCCTCTCTAAGCCACAACACTTAACACTGAGTGGAACAGTGGAATAAGCTTCACTGTAGTCATGTTAGTTGTTCAGAAAGATCGTTGTCAGACGTTCATCAATATCTATTGGTAAATGGATTGCATTTGTGACCTGCACTGACAAAATCAGTCACATGTAGCACGGGCCCGTTTGTGTATAAACATGATTTTATGAGAAAATATTGATTTTGGATGTTTTGGGGTTTCATCAGATTTTAGTAAAATAAAGCCTTGGCTTTCATTCTGGGTGAAGATTATTGTGAAATGTGAATGCTAAATATAGTTTTGAAGCTAATAAAGTTAGGGTGACAAGCAGAACTAGGTCACTTTGTTGAATTTTGAGGCCGTTTTTCTCAAAAACATTGTTTGGAAACAGTCAAGATAATTTTGATATTAGCAGAAAGCTTACATTCTCCTCTTTCCAACATTATACAATTCAAAATGTGTTCCGGGGTCAATGTGACTGATTTTGTTAGAGCAGGTCACATTTATTAAGAGCTTTTATCCAAAGTACTTTACAATATGCCCACATTAACCCATTCATGCACACATTGATGGCGGCATGCAGGGTGCTGGTGTAGCCATGAGAAGCAATTTGGGGTTCAGTAACTTGCCCAAGGACATGTAGACTGGAGGAGCTTTTTGATCCAAAGTGATGAGTGGACTCTACCTCCTGAGCCACAGGTGCCCAAAAATACAGCAGAAAGACTTTTTGTCAAACAAGGTCAGAGGTTATGGTATGGCTTTATACCAAACACACAAATCATCTGTTTGGTTGTTTTTGCTGTCAATCACTTTTTGAGTGGAGTCTTTTTTTATTCTTCAAATGGTAGATTGCTCATGTTGTTGTATGGCATTTTCTTTACTGGAAGAGAGACAGGAAGAGAGCGATGTAATACTGCATTGTAACACCTGCTTTACTTCCTGCTTTACCACATCAAAACAGCTGCTGTGAAAAGGGTCTATTGTATTTCAGCATCATGATGTTGAGTCAAACTGGCTCATGGTCCACTGGTCCAATGCAGTGGTGTTCCTTCTCTACTCCTCCATACTGTAGCACAGCCTGCCTCCATCCACACAACAACTCACTGTAGAAACAACACATTCAATCATCTGTTCCAGCACTTCACAATCACTCTGATTGGCCAAATGGAAGTGCTACAACATTTGTTTACTTGTTACTGATTGGCAGAGCCGAGGCAGGAGGGGCATACGATTGCATCATTGGTGGGCGACTTGATGAACTCAGACAGTGCAGTACTGCTGCTCTACTGCTGCACCAAAACTGATTGCATTTATCTTTATCACGTGACAGAATGACGAACATGAACTGGCAAACAATCCCCGCCCCCTTTTTTAATCAGATATCCTCAATAACAACATCTGACAATTGGGTTTTCTTGTAAAATTTTACATTCAGATTTTAGGCATTTGACCGACACCCTTAACCAGAGTGACTTAGACAGTAGAGTGCAATACTGTGGAATCCACTTGAATTTAGATCTTAGATCTGTAACATGACCAGCATATGACAGCTGGTGATCAGCACGTGTCATTCTGAGCAGTTTGAAGCTTACCCGCAAAATGCCCTTTTCCTCTTGGTACTAAGATCCTCTCTGACTTCACATTGGAGCTGAGATGATGTGAGTGGCAAAGTGGTTACGGGAAATGTAGTCCAGGTCTCTGATAGGGTCACATACTGCAGCTTTGTCTGTCCTGTAATGTGTTTGTGAATGTGATTGTGGTTTGTGATGTGATCTGTGTTACAGTGGTCCAGCCTCAGGATGACTGGGGAGTGACTGACACTCCTACTGAGATCTGTGCCATCAAAGGATCAGCAGTGGACATACGCTGCTCCTACACATACCCAGCCTACCTAGATGACCTCACTGTAACAGTTAAGAAGACGTTGTGGTTTAAAGAGCAGGGTGCTGGTGAACGTGTGGATGTGACAACAGACTCACAGTATGCAGGTCGTGTGGCGTATGGTGGTGATGAGAAGAACTGCAGCCTGAGAATCACAGACCTGAGAGAGAGCGACTCAGCTGTGTACAAGTTCAGCTTCACAACAAACCATCCAGCTGGGAGCTCTACTGCTTCACCTGGAGTCACTCTGACTGTCACAGGTAACTCTTTGATCAGACCTTGTTACTTAATTTACAAACAGCTACACAATGAAGACAATTATTTTTATTTAGAACACGGCTCTCTTGAATACTCGATTCTGATTGGTCAATCAACAAGATTCACCGGTCATTATTTCTCGACAACCGACCGCTGCTCTGCCACACCTGGATTAATCAGTTGATAAGAGCATTTTGTCTGCAGACACTACTAATTAGGCCAACCAGTTGCAGCTGTGGTGTCTTGTGTGCCAATTACGAATGAAACCGCTTTGTCGTTGAAAACGCTATAAAAAAATCTATTTGAATAATTATTTTTGTCAGATTACTGAAATAATTTAGTTGTAGGCCGTGTTCTAAGCGGGATAATGTAGAGTGAGCCGGTGATTACT
>NC_139628.1:20888023-20890523 GCF_964638095.1 Poromitra crassiceps | reverse complement strand
CAGACCCGGTACCAGGTCCACCCCAACCCCATAGTTATAGGAATGAATCAATATTATTAATTGTTGACATCCTTATTACCATTGTATTTCTTGTGACCTTGCTTAACTTAATATTGTTTGTTGCAGATTCCTCTCTCTGCTCCAGCCTCCAGATCCCAGCCAGACTCCACTTACCAGAACCTCAGTCCAGCCACCATGGATCATCAGAACCAAACATCCTCTACTCTGCAGCCAGACCCCACTTACCAGAACCTCAGTCCAGCCACCATGGATCATCAGAACCAAACATCCTCTACTCTGCAGCCAGACTCAACCTACCTGAGCCTCCATCCAGCCACCATGGATCAGAACCAAACATATTCTACTCTGCATCCAGACTCCACCTACCAGAGCCTCAGTCCAGCCACCATGGATCAGAACCAAACATATTCTACTCTGCATCCAGACTCCACCTATAAGAGCCTCAGTCCAGCCACCATGGATCAGAACCAAACATACTCTACTCTGCAGCCAGACCAGAGCCTCAGTCCAGCCACCATGGATCATCAGGACCAAACATACTCTCAGACAGACTAGTTAGTAGTGGAGTGCTGAGATGATAGAGTTGTAAACCTGTATTTGATTCAAGATTGAAGATATTTTAATAGTCATAGTAAATAATTAGATTACAAATGAGGAATTTGACTTAGTGTTAAAGTAAAAAGTCCTATAAAGTGACATATAATGGAGGGGGGTTAACGTCCTGATTTGTGGGGCCTTTCGGGTCTCATTGAAGATGCAGATGGCAGTTGGAAAGAAAGTGTATCTGTGTGGAGAGGTTCTGGTACTGAGAGAAAGTGTCTCTGTGTGGAGAGGTTCTGGTACTGAAAGAAAGTGTCTCTGTGTGGAGAGGTTCTGGTACTGAGAGAAAGTGTCTCTGTGTGGAGAGGTTCTGGTACTGAGAGAAAGTGTCTCTATGTGGAGAGGTTCTGGTACTGAAAGAAAGTGTCTCTGTGTGGAGAGGTTCTGGTACTGAAAGAAAGTGTCTCTGTGTGGAGAGGTTTTGGTACTGAAAGAAAGTGTCTCTGTGTGGAGAGGTTCTGGTCCTGCAGCACCTCCTGCTGGCTGTTACAGGGGAAGCATGTGTTGGTGAGGACTAACAACCGCTCAACAGTGGTTCTCAAACTGTTTTGGCTTCAGTTCCCCCTTTGTGATTTCTGAATCCAAGTACCTTTACCTAGTCTCGGTTTCCAGACGTTTGGTGAGCGGCGCCAACAGCACCACCTAACCACCAAACGTCTGGGAATTTACTGTTCCAAATCTGGTTCAGAGCCCGGTGAGAACGGCCGGCAGCAGACACGCCTACATTTATTATTAGAATTTTATTTGGTAGCGGCAATGCAATGTTTCATAGTTCCAATATAGAGCAATACACTGATGTGCTGCAAAGAGAGTTTATACCTGTTGTTTATTTTACAATTGTCCTACCCGGAAGTGGTCCGCTTGCTACTGTGAAGCGCTGTGAAGTCAGGAGGAGTCAGCAGGCTCTGTAACGTTAGCCTCGGGAGTCGGGCTTATCGCTGGGGGAAAGACCTCTAGCCGCCGGGGCCGGATGAAACACGTCCTATTAACGGGTTATGTTTGTTTCTAAGTGATTAATATGTTTCTCCGCAAACGTGGTGATGTTTTGCGAGACACCGTTTCTGCATGAGCATCACTGCCCCCAGAAAGCAGGCCCGCCCACAACACTCATGATTGGTTCTCCGATGCAAGGCTTCCAACAGCACCACCTAACGTTATGAAAAGATTTAAATAGTAATATTCTCAATCTTACAGTAGTGAAACGGATTAAGACTGAGAGCTGAGTCTACCCTTTACCCCACTACAACATTTTGCTTGGAAAACTGCAAGAGAAAAATATAGCTATGATGCAATGACTGAATGATAACCCACCTTTTCAATAATATAACAAATTGCAAAATAAGAAATGGAGTGAAAGAGTTGCAATTAGTGCCTCCTGAGCAGATTTAGTTTCACTTTTTTTTTCATGGTTTATTATAAATAAAATAAAAATCCCCCTTTCTCTAAAGTACCCTTGTAGTACCTCCACATACCCCTAGAGGTCCACATACCACAGTTTGGGAAGCACTGGCCTACATCAACAGATAGGACCTGTGGCGTTGGGCCACAGAGCACCTCTGTTCTCTCAAGGCGCCGCACAGTCCAGGCCTGGAGAACATGGGAGCTGACCTCATGTGGAGGGGCGCCCCCTGGAGGATGAATAGATACCGACGTTGTGGACCAGATTGGTGCCACATCTGGAGAGTGGAAGTGGACCTGTTCACCACTCAGCAGGACGCTCACTGTCCCCTGTGGTTTTCCCTGTTTCCCAGAGATGCTCCCCCGTCAGGGGTGGATGTGTTCGGACACGCGCCATTGCCAGAAAAGATACTATTATGATTTTTCTCCCCTCCAGCTCATTCCCCCCCTGCTGGTGAGAGTGGAGAGACTGTTGCTCATC
>NC_139628.1:20860523-20883023 GCF_964638095.1 Poromitra crassiceps | reverse complement strand
TGAGCGCAAACAGTATTTTCCACGCAGTGCAGGAAATCCTCGCTTGGATAAGCACGGCATGGATGTCACTCTCTCTCCAACACCTCCCGCCTGCACACACTCTTCTCTCTTCAGAATGCCACGTTGATTTTCAACTATAGCCTACATTGCAGAAAAAACCACACTTTGATTTAAAAATTAGAATTTGTTTGTCTGATTTTATTAGGCTACACAATTCCCGACCATACAGGCCTGTGGTGTAACATTAGATTACTTTAGGTAGGAGAAAGGGTAGCAGAAAATAAAAAGCAAATGTTGATATTTTCCAACCATTATGCTACGTTTAATAGCACTGCAATAGCCTGTCGGGGAGTGAGAGAGAGAGAGAGAGAGAGAGAGAGAGAGAGAGAGAGACACACACACACACACACACACACACACACACACACACACACAGGGCATACTGTCGGCCTATAATGTTACTATACCCAGCTGAACTTAACTGCCTCATCTCCTAGTAGCCTAATAGCCAGTAACCTAGGCCTAGCTACTGCAAAAGTTAACTGCTGAAAATCCGATGTCTGGTTTTGTCACGAGTAGCCTACAGCTGAAGTCCCTCTCGCCATCAAGCAGACAGTGACGGAGCATGTCTCTCTCTCTCTACTCTGCGCCAAGGTGAAAATGACGGACTAAATTGGTGGGGTTCAATGTATTAATAGAAACAAATAAAAAATAGCTGATTAATAAAATGTGTGCTGGTGGAACGAAATTCAACTTCAAATAGAGCTGCATCACTAAGCGCGTCTCTCAGAACGCTGCGTAATTACGCACGCAGTAGCCCCGCAGTGGAGATGCAGGAGAGAGAGCCGAAAAGGGATAAGCACAGCATGAAAGCTGAAAAACATTTATGGCGCGGCAGCATTAATTGCACACTTTTTTATAATGTCTCTAATAACGGTTTGTTTTGGTCGGGCTGAGTCGGTCTCGGGCTGAGTGTACCTATGTAAAAACGGCGGGCGAGTTGAGCTCGGTCCGCGTCTCAAGCGGGTTGGGTTGGGTCAGATGAGATTTTTTAGGACCGTTGAGAACTCGAGTGACAGCCATCAAGAAAGGAGGACAGCACTCCAAGTTGAATACTTTTATTGCCACACAGACGTTTGGGCAGCAGCCCTTACACAGGTGATTCACAGGTGGACATGACAGCCTCACATGTCTCTCTCTCCCTCTCTCTCTCCCTTTCTCGCTCTCCCCATCTAGGCTATCTTTTCTCTCTCTCTCTCTCTGTCCCTCTCAGTGATGAGGAAGCTGCTGATGTGATGCTGTGGCACGGTCACACCTACACAATGCTTTTGGGCATAAACACGCCCATATGGAGCTTTGCGCCGAGATGACACGAAGAGCAGCGGGCCGACACACCCACAATTAGGGCTTTGCGCGGTGCTATTCCAGCGCAAAACGTGCGCTAACGCAAAATGACCACCTACGAAGATAGGGCCCTAAGGTTTCTCAGAAGATGTGTTATGACAGATGCATGGCTGTTTCTTCTGTGGGTGATACAGATAACACTCTCTCTTTTCTATAGACTGATGTTCATCACTTCATCATTACACTCTCTCTTTTCTATAGACTGATGTTCATCACTTCATCATTACTCTCTTTCTTTTCTATAGACTGATGTTCATCACTTCATCATTACTCGCTCTCTTTTCTATAGACTGATGTTCATCACTTCATCATTACTCTCTTTCTTTTCTATAGACTGATGTTCATCACTTCATCATTACTCTCTCTCTTTTCTATAGACTGATGTTCATCACTTCATCATTACTCTCTTTCTTTTCTATAGACTGATATTCATCACTTCATCATTACTCTCTCTCTTTTCTATAGACTGATGTTCATCACTTCATCATTACTCTCTCTCTTTTCTATAGACTGATGTTCATCACTTCATCATTACTCTCTCTCTTTTCTATAGACTGATGTTCATCACTTCATCATTACACTCTTTCTTTTCTATAGACTGATGTTCATCACTTCATCATTACTCTTTCTTTTCTATAGACTGATATTCATCACTTCATCATTACTCTCTTTTCTATAGACTGATGTTCATCACTTCATCATTACTCTCTCTCTTTTCTATAGACTGATGTTCATCACTTCATCATTACTCTCTCTTTTCTGTTAGACTGATGTTCAACACTTCATCATTACTCTCTCTCTTTTCTATAGACTGATGTTCATCACTTCATCATTACTCTCTCTCTCTCTCTTCTATGCTAGACTGATGTTCATCACTTCATCAGTTTGCAAAACACCAACACTAATTTCTGCTAATAAACTTGATGCTTTACTGCATGTTGCTTTCATGTACGTCAGTGAGGTAAAGAGGAAGGAAGCCAACGCCCCTTTCTTTCTTTTCCTTTCTTTCTCTTTCTTTCTTTCTTTCTTTCTTTCTTACCAGCTTGTTTCTCTCATGTCTACATGTTAACCAACCAACAATTCCTATATGTTTATGCATAGGCGGCTTATGACATGATGGGCCCCTGGGCCTGGATGCATAAAGGGCCCCCCTCACAGAGCACATGTGAACATTTAAGACCAGAATAATAACTAAGACTCTTGCCGGATTATCCATATATCACATCGGGACAGTGCTCCGGGGCAGCAGTCAATTTGCCTTGTTGGGGAAGCACCACACATTCAAATTCAATTCTTTATAAGCTTTGTCATATTTTCTTTATATATGAGGCCTACTCCGCAGCCAAAATTAATCTTTACTACTAAAATAATATATGCATATGATGAAAAAGAATTGTGATTGGTGTGAAGGTGCCCGCCTCCTCCATCACATTCAAATGTGTCCAGTTGAAGCATTTTGTGCGGTGAGAGAAAACCTGCTAAGAAAAGCTAGGCTGAAAACAACTTCCCCAAGTGTGCTCACCACAGTCAGGCTTTTCTTAACGCTGCCTGGTAACTGTGGGTGAGAGATCTCTCACCATGTCACTAACTGTAGACTAAGGGTGAGAGATCGTTTTGATGCTGTTGATGCTTGTGGAAAAGTTTTCTCTTTGAAGTGGACGTGCGGTTTATGGCGCTTATAACAACCATAATTACAAATAGCCTACTACGCATTGCATTATGTTCAGAGCGCCGCACTATCTGATGATGGTCTGAAATAAATAGAGAGCAGTAAGAATTTGGTGGCTTAAACAACTGGGTTGGTTAGTTTCTACACCAACTTTGTTGGCGGTGTTTGGACCTTCGAGCCAATCACAGTGCTTAAAAACACCAGGCCCACCCAACCGGCAAGCCGGGCACAGTTTAGTGTGAGCCATGGAGCTGACAGAGTGTGTTGTGAAATAATCAACAAGGATGGCTGCTGTCCGGCTGATTGTGGTGGGCTGGTCTGGACTGAACTCATCCCATTGACTCAATGTGCTGCTGCTTTCACCTTCAGTCACATCAACTCACCTGAAGTCACTGCTTGCTGTAGTTATTGAGCTTCCCTTTAGTGGAATGGAGCCCTGTCTGTGGGGCAGGGTGCATTAGATCTCTGTGTAAATGTTTGTTTGTCTGTAATGGTTTGGCATTTAAGTCTTCATTCAGGCCTTTGAGAAATGATGATGGAAACATAGCATAGTGTCTTTGATATGAGTTGCCTTCAGATTTAATACAATATGGGCTCTATTCTCCCACAGGCCATCGGCGCTATTACGGGCCTTAACCGCAAAAAAACGTGCCTTGCGCCTGTTTCGGCAAGATAGCAATAGGCTTTAGGCTGCCAAATGCGCTTTAGGCCGAATGGGCGTGGCGCAGTCCCAAAGTGGGCGTGTCGGCGCTAAATACCAGCCTAGTGATATCTTGGGACCTGGCGTACATTTAGCGCTTTGCGCTTATGAAAAGCAGGCCTATTCTGTGCCTTCACTGCCTCTTCTCTGTCACCCTTCTCTCTCTCTCTCTCTGAGTTCCCAGCATGCATTGTGTTTCTCCATTTCGCTACTAAATAGCAACCAAATGAGCCAAAATAGATATAAAAGGTAGTTCTAAATTAATGTGTAATGGTAACACAGCCTGCCATTGTCAACATTTCAATATTGGACCAAATAAAACATCGAAATGAAAACACCACCCTATGTGAAACATATATGTCCTCCTGGGCCTATATATACCCCTTGTCGAGTTAACGTGATTTAGAGAAGTAACAGCGGAACGCGCTTCGGAACGCGCTTCTAATGGCATCTGCTATACTGTGATGTCCCTCCAATAACTTGGCCCTATTTCACATTTAGTTTTACAATAAAAACACATTTATGCAATGACTTGACATAATGTAGGCTATATTTATGTGCATCATCCTTCCTGCAGCAGGCGAGAGAAAATGATATCTTTCTGGACAAACTTTCACCAATCTAATAGGCTATATTTTTCTAGCTGATGCATAGAACATTATTTTCACTTTGATATTGCTATAGTGTAGCGTATTTACATGCTTGCAGTATTTAAACTGCAGTTAGATTGGTTTGAGAAGCATCATAATATGGAATAATAGCCGATATATGGAGACAGACGGGATGAAGGGAGGTGGGGAGGGGGGGATCAGAGGCTTGGGTTTCGTCTGGTTTTGCGGGACCAGTGGAATTGGAGCTAAAAAGGCAAGCGTGCCATTCGTTTATTGCACTTATCCAATGAGCATGACAGTGCATAATTTTACGCCTAAAAGGCGTGGTTGTAATGCTTTGGGCTGCATGTAGCGCCAGCACGACGATATCAAGTGCGCCTGTCCACGCCCACTGCTTTGATCTGCGCCTGCCGCTCGGCCTAGAAACTGCGCCGATGCAACGATAGGGCCCTATATCTGTGTGTGAAGTCTAACGTGATTTTTGTAGGTCAATCTATGGTGTAAAGTAATTTGTTTGGTAGCTACATTGTCTGCAGTTTAAGCCTGTATTAATGTAAATGTATGCTCTTTATTGGCATAGTAAATTTCAATCTTTTGCTTGTCAAATTGAGGAAGGAGTGCACTTCAAGTGACGTCACCCTATTGACATTATTTGCCCGTATAAGGACGCTTCCGCATCTGAAGTCTGGTCTAATCTAAATGTGTTAGCTGTGAACAGCAGCTCTCACACTATCGGTTGGTCCACAAAAATTCCCCACCCTTTGGTGACCACAGTTTTCACCCTAGTTGTGTTCGTGGTCACAGCTATTGCACATTTACATTTATTATAGCCCTTTATCACAACCATGTCCCACAGGGTTTAACATAGCATCATATACAGTACATGTCCCACCCACAACTTTTTATTTTTATATGCTTTGCTGTGAGGCAGACAGATAACCCATTAACCACTGAGCCCAATTTCCAAATAGCTTCCTGTCCATGTTGAGGAGGAATAAATAAATCCATCAATCACTTATACGCTCTAAAATATAGAGAATCCAGCAGGCAGGCAGTGTTATTACTTTGACATTCACAATTAGGCCTACTACTTTTCTTTTTAAAAGTTCCATGTGTTTTTGTAATGGGGGGTTCCTCTGCCTTTCCGAAGCCCTGCCACTCCGAACGTTAACTTCCATTATTCGGACTGGCGGTCCTTCACCTTAGAAGCCGCAATGCCGACCTTAGGTTTAGGCGTGGGGGTGGGAGAGGTTAGGTTTTGGGTTAGGGTCTGGGGGAGGTTAGGTTTAGGCATGGGGGGAGGTTAGGTTTGGCGTGGGGGCTGGGAGAGGTTAGTGAAAAACGGGGAATATAGACCCCCTTTCTGAGTGCCGATATTTCGGAGTGGCAGAACGTCGGAGTGGCAGCATGTAACCTTGTAATGGAGGGTTTGGTTCTCAGGATTCAGTTTGACTTGTCACCATGGGGCATCGGTCAGGATGCAGAAATAAAATGCGAGTGTCCAAACAGGTTTGGGTCCAGTTGAAAGTATTTATTTGTCCAGCACAATATTTGCGCAATAAGGAATCACAGGAGAAAAACACAGGAGCTGCCCTTTAAGCTGGAAGACACAAACAAAACAAAGGATTAGGAAAAGAAACAAATCAGATTTAGCCATGTAAACTTAGGGTTTTAAAGTTGTCCATCGACTAAAATATACAAATAAGGATATAGGATAAAAAGTAATAAGGATCTAAAACTAATAAGAGTAAAACATAGTTTATCTTACCAGTGTGGTCAGTGCCTCATGCCGCCCCATGCATTGGTGTGGAAGGAAACTGAGGAGTGCAGACTTAAATAGGAGGGAGGGAACTCAGGTGAAATGAATGGGGACAATCAGTGAGGGAACCAACAGGTGAACAAAATAACTAATTAGTGAGGAGTAAAGCTAGGGAAAGAAGTGAGGTAAAGGAAGTGAACTGGGTGAGGAGAGGAAGTGGAAAAACTAAAAGGAATCTTCAGAACAGTTTTGTTATGTGAGAATCTCTTCATTTCTCATGACAGACTTCTCATTTTGCCCAATTTCACTGTGTCAACATTATTATTTTCTCATGAAACATCTGTACCAAAGTACCAGTTCACCATGATGTTCTAACATCAGTGTGTGCTGTGTGTATGTTTAAACTACCAGTTCACCATGATGTACTAACATCAGTGTGTGCTGTGTGTATGTTTAAACTACCAGTTCACCATGATGTACTAACATCAGTGTGTGCTGTGTGTATGTTTAAACTACCAGTTCACCATGATGTACTAACATCAGTGTGTGCTGTGTGTATGTTTAAACTACCAGTTCACCATGATGTACTAACATCAGTGTGTGCTGTGTGTATGTTTAAACTACCAGTTCACCATGATGTACTAACATCAGTGTGTGCTGTGTGTATGTTTAAACTACCAGTTCACCATGATGTACTAACATCAGTGTGTGCTGTGTGTATGTTTAAACTACCAGTTCACCATGATGTTCTAACATCAGTGTGTACTGTGTGTATGTTTAAACTACCAGTTCACCATGATGTACTAACATCAGTGTGTGCTGTGTGTATGTTTAAACTACCAGTTCACCATGATGTTCTAACATCAGTGTGTGGTGTGTGTTTAAACTACCAGTTCACCATGATGTACTAACATCAGTGTGTGCTGTGTGTATGTTTAAACTACCAGTTCACCATGATGTACTAACATCAGTGTGTGCTGTGTGTATGTTTAAACTACCAGTTCACCATGATGTACTAACATCAGTGTGTGCTGTGTGTATGTTTAAACTACCAGTTCACCATGATGTACTAACATCAGTGTGTGCTGTGTGTATGTTTAAACTACCAGTTCACCATGGTGTAGGCCTACTAACAAAAAAAATGGGCTAATGACATCTGGCTCAAACCAAAACTCAGAACATATGTTCAAATTAAAAATATGTTTAATCCAGAACCTTATGTTACTATACCCCTGGATAGATCCAGAAGATATTTATGTGCTCAGTTGAGAACGGGTACCCTCCCTTTGGCTATTGAGGTTGGCAGGTTCAGTTCTATTGCTGAGGAGGAGAGACTTTGTACTGTATGTGAATTAGGTGTTGTGGAAGATGAATTTCATTTTTTGTTTCATTGTATGATATATGAGGAACCAAGATTGCCTCTATTTCAGTTAATGCAAAAAAAAAGCTGAACTATTCTGGTCAGGAGATGATGCTAAGTATTCAGAGATGAAGTCGTAGTTTGGCCAGGTTTATTGGGAGTGCTTGGAAACTCAGAATGGAGAAGTTGTTCATCTGAATATACAACTCTGTCTTGTCTTGTTTATGTTTGAACTTTTTGTAACTTGTTTGTTATTTTGTTTGTATTGTTGAACTTGAATGATTTGTGTCCTGTAAGCCCAGATGGGCTGGGCACCATGAATATGGTGGATGACACATAAATAAAACTTATCTATCTATCTATCTATCTAGCAGTGTCTTCCTTCCTCAGAGTCAAACCTGACATCATCAGTGCAACAAGAACAATGTACCAATGGGGGGGGGGGGGGGGGGTTGTGAATGAGGATAGCGTGATGTATATGAACGGGGGAAGCGGAACAGGTAGATGTTACTATCTGCATAGGCAGAGTTTGACTTTTAGCTTTAGGGGGAGGGGGGCACTTTTGCAGGAGTCAGATGCTCACCGGTGCGTGAAACGTGCGTGTCTCTCTGACATGCACACAGACACATTGAGGAGTTTATTGTCTGCAACCAAGTGATGCAGTCCTCTGCACTGTTTCAGGAAGGAAAGCTGTATTCTAGCAGTGTGTGTCTCTTGTTGACCACAAAAGTGCCTTAACAATTTCCTTTGCAAGACCACATCCTTCATACAAGTGCAGAGCGGGCGGCGCATTGTCAGCTAAATAATAGAGGTGTGTCTTTGATGTAAAAGGTACAAAAAATGCATGCAGATCCAGCAGTGAAGAGTTAAAACCAGGTGCAGGACCAAAGTGCAAGTAAGTAATACAAAATAGAGTCCGCACACTGGCAGCTGCTCCCAAAAGATTAATCGGAGTCCACAAAAAATTTGTGACGTTTCGGGGCAAAGCCCTTCCTCAGACATGGGGATGCAGAGTGGGCGGGGCATTGTCAGCTAAATATTAGAGGCGTGTCTTTGATGTGACTAACTGATTGATGCAGAGTGGGCGGGGCATTGTCAGCTAAATATTAGAGGTGTGTCTTTGATGTGACTAACTGATAGATGCAGAGTGGGCGGGGCATTGTCAGCTAAATATTAGAGGCGTGTCTTTAATGTGACTAACTGATAGATGCAGAGTGGGCGGGGCATTGTCAGCTAAATATTAGAGGCGTGTCTTTGATGTGACTAACTGATAGATGCAGAGTGGGCGGGGCATTGTCAGCTAAATATTAGAGGTGTGTCTTTGATGTGACTAACTGATAGATGCAGAGTGGGCAGGGCATTGTCAGCTAAATATTAGAGGCGTGTCTTTAATGTGACTAACTGATAGATGCAGAGTGGGCGGGGCATTGTCAGCTAAATATTAGAGGTGTGTCTTTGATGTGACTATATCCTCATGTTACAACCTCATGTATGTCCTGTGTTTGAACGTATCTGCAGCCTGGAAAGAGAGAGGAGAGGACCAAATATGAGATCTACAGCAGCAGGCAGTGGATTTCTTCTCTTCCTTCTGTCTGTTTCAGGTATTGTGTCACTACATTTTCATTTTACTGCTGCTAAGCCACAACAATTTACAATGAGTGGAACAGTGGAATAAGCTTCACTGTATCATGCTAGCTGTTCAGAAAGATCATTGCCTGACGTTCATCAATATCTGTAAAGACTGTAAATGGCCTGCATTTATTTATCCAAAGTGCTTTATAATATGCCCACATTAACCCATTCATGCACACATCGATGCCGGCAAGCAGGTTTTTGTTTTTGTGTGTTTTTGTTCATGTTGTGTTCTGACTGTGCTGTTTGTGTGACTGCTCTGCCCCCATAGCACTTTATGTTGATGCACTTTATGATTGAGTTTCCTTTAGGCACATTCATTCATTTAAATTTCCACTGATGATTGTACTGCTGAATGTACTGCTGTGTAGTACTGTACTGCTCTCAGGCCCTAGTGTACCTATTGTATAACTATATCCATATGTATTTAACTCTTATATTTTTGTGTTTCAAACGTACCAGTGTAATTGCACTTTTATTCTTAGGTTGTCTTTTTAAATTCTGGCAGGGGGACTGCCAATGGAAACTAGCCTCTGGCTACAATTGGGTACTTTTACACTATACTGTGTTCATGAATGTACACTGTCCCTCGATATCAAATACAATAAAATAAAATAAACTAAGGGTGCTGGTGCAGCCATCAGAAGCAATTTGGGGTTCAGTAACTTGCCCAAGGACAGGTAGACTGGAGGAGCGGGGGATCAAACCACAACCTTTTTTTATCCAAAACCATTAGTGGACGACCCACTGTACCTCCTGAGCCACAGCTGCCCCAAAATACAGCAGAAAGACTATCATGTTAGGTCAGAGGTTCACTAACACAGACCACACCATGGTTTGAACGAAAGATAATTTATTGCAAGTGGGTGTTTGGGTGCTAGAGCGTGAATGGGGTCGAGGTGCGGCAGCGTCTCTTCAGGAGGGTGCTACGGCAGTGACAGGAACCCGGGGTTAAGACTCAGAGTGGGGGTAGCGTCTTTGGGTGAAGCTCGGTTCTAGAGCGCAGCTCAGCTTCACGGGATGGAGGCCCGGCTCCATCACCAACCCCCCGTGGTTCCTGTGATCAGGGGATAGAAATGCAGGATTATGCAGCCCTGACTAGCGTGTCTTTAGCTGTTTGTGGGAGGAAACCGGAGTACCTGGAGAAAACCCACGCAGGCACGGGGAGAACATGCAAACTCCGCGCGTGCTGCCCGTAATTAGCGTGTATTTTGCTGTTTGTGGGAGGAAACCGGAGTACCCGGGGAAAACCCACGCAGGCACGGGGAGAACGTGCGGACTACGCCCGTGCTGCCCGTAACGGAGGAAGAAACTTGGGGTTGGGGGGGAGGGTCGTGACCAGTGGCGGAGCGTGGGTCTCAGCACAGAGGGGGCGGAGCATTCTCAATGGGCCCTTCGCCGCCCTTATGATAATTATTTTACCATTCAACGGTGCCTCAGAAAGCCGAGTACAGCCACAAACCAGTTCACACACACACACACACTGTCAATCTGAGAGCATCGCTGTCCTTGGTGCTGAAAGTGAAAATAGACACGGCGGTCTATACACAACAAAACGCATAGCCTATTAAAAATGTATCAACTGCACACAATACGCAATCAAATAGAAAATAGACTCGGCGGTCTATTACAGTTGACAACACAAGGCACATTCAATTGATAATTATGTATGTACTCACCGATTGCCGTCTCTGCGCTTGCTGCCGCTGCCGCGGACCAGAACATCATCCTCGGCTTGAACAATATATTCCAAGTAACGTGGAAAACAAGGTAACGGTTCAGAACTATTTACATGCTGTGTTGTCTTCTTAAAATTGTACCCTCCTCCTCTCCTTCATGGCGGCAAACTTGCCAACCACTTTCTCAATATCAATGTCAATGTCCCGTTCAACACTCAGCAAAGTGAGGTTAGACAGTCTGGCCTCATCCATGCACGAACGTAAACAGCTTTTTATGAGCTTCAGGCGGCTGAAACTTCTTTCTGCACTGGCACTGCTGATGGGAATTGTTTTATAAATTCTGTGAAGAATGGTCAGATGGGGATATGCTCTATCCATGTCGTTGGCAATGAGGAAAGGCAGGACTGCATCTGTTTTCAGCTCCAATTCTAACTCAGAATATAATGTGCGAAAAGAGTGAAACTCCTCCACAATTTCCTCTGGCTTGGAGACGTCTTCTGAGTAGAAACGTGCAAGCTGCAACATTTTCTTTTCAGCATCGGGTCGCTCGAAGTGCTTTGGGTTGAGTGCTGTGAACAGTTCGGCCATTTTTTTGAAGTCAGAAAATCTATTTTCCAACTGTCCCACAAAAATATCAAGGAGGTAAAAATAAAACTCCGTTTTGAAGCGACTTCTACTGTCTTGGATGGGGTCATCTTCTGTGTTCTCATCAAATTGCCTCTTCCTCCTGCGCACTCTCTCCTCTGTGAACTCAGTGGATGCGTTTGCGCTACTTTCTCTCGCCATCATTTTTGCGGAGCTCTCCATGGTGTTAAAGGCCTCGTCTGTGCGTAATTCTCTGATCTGGGTCACTGTTGTATCAAGGAGATCCACGGCACTGTTGATGTCTAGTGACTCTTTTTGCAGATAGTTAGACAGGATATATGTCTTTTTAAGCAGCTCGTTCCAAAACACCAACATGAATTTAAACTCAAATGTGCTGAGTTTAGTGAGCAGGCCATCGGCTTCAGAGGCTGCCTTGGGTGTGCTCTGCCTATGGTGCGTGATGCGGTCCAGGGCTTTGAGAATTGCAGGCAGGCTCTGTATTACAGCTTCTGTGGCCTGCTTCCTTGAAGCCCACCTTGTGTCTGACAGACTCTTTAATGTTAGAACAGTTTTCTCAAGTTGCACATTATCCCGTTCTTCTTCCAGTATTTTAAACCGCGGAAGGCTAGAAGTTAAAAAGCAGTACAAGGTCTCAAGCGTGCCGAAAAATACTTTAGCGCTGCACAAAGAGCACGCAGCATCTAGAAGTGCTAGATTCAGGTTGTGCGCGCAGCAGTGGACATAAAAAGCTTTGTCGGAACAGTTTTGCTTCACTCTGGCTTGCAGTCCCGTTAACTGTCCGGACATCGTCCTTGCGCCATCATAGGCTTGCCCCCTGATGTGTCTAACATTAAGGCCAAGTTCTTCAGTGAGTGCTTTTGTGAGAAGATTATAAAATGACTCGGCACCGCCATCAGGTAACTCATCAAATTTCACAAAGCGCTCAACGCTATTGCCTGCTTTGGTCACATATCTCAGTGAGAGAGAAAACTGATCTATGCGTGATATGTCGATAGTTGAGTCTACAATAACGGCAAAAAATGTTGCTGCCTTCACTTCGTCTATTATAGTGCTCAATGTCTCGCTTGCAAGAGCTTCAATAAGCTCATTTTGTGACTGGTGGCTAAGATAAGTTGCAATGCGGCTTACAGGGTTCTTCAGGTGCTGCTCAAGAGTCGAGTCGTATTTTGCTAGTAATTTCAAGAGCTCTAGAAAGTTACCTTCATTTGTGTCAGGGGCGCCCAGCCCGGCATATTCCCTGTGGCCACGAAAGGCCAGGCCTTGTCGAGCTAAAAAAAGAGTTGTATCGATTAACCTGTGCAGGATCCTCCGATTCCTTTCCACCTGCTCTTTCTCGGCTCTGATCAGTCCCGCGATCACAGTTTGTCCTGACTCAGACGGTACTTTGACATTAAATATGCCTTCTCTGCTTCACGGTGCGCTGCAGACTTTTCATGCAGCTCAATTCGCTCTGGTCCTTTCTTGTATGAGGAAAATCCTGTGCATGGGTCAGCCCAGCCTTTCCCAGCTTTTTCAGCTGTTTTTTTGCCAAACAGCCAGCAACAGAAGCAAAACAGCTTGTTTGCTCTGGGGGAATAAATGAGCCACTGTCGCTCCACGGTACCCGAAACTTCCAAATGACGGCTGTACCAGGCGGGGTTAAAGCGCCGTCTTTCTTGGTCGTATGGAAAATCGTTAAATGTATCCTTCAAACCTGGCTGACATGCTCCATGCCCGATGAGAGCTCGGATTACCTCAGGGGTGAGAGGGCGCTCTCGAAACAAGACCGGGTCGGTCGGGTACACTTCGTCCATTGACAAAATGTTTCTGCCGAGGTTGCTGCCAGCCGAGCCGGGTCCTCCGCTGTGAAATGCGGGTGTGTTTGCACTGCAACTAGCTTCGGCGGGTGGTGGTGGTGGCACTGGCACTAAATGTACCGGTGGTGTTGCGGTGCAGCAGGGCTCCTGGTTGTCCTCCGGAGGCTCCGGTGGTATGTTCTGAATAACGTTAGCCTCCTCTTCCGCCACCGGCGGCGGTGCCGTTGGGCTCTCAGGGACATGTTGTGGAGGCAATGAAAAGTACGAGGTGAGTGGCGGACAGGAAGCAACAAGCCTCTCCTTTCTCTCTTTTAACTTTCTTTTGGATGATCCAGACTGGTGTTTTTTCTTGTCCATTTTTCCTTCCCTCCAAAATGTCGCAGCAGTCGCACATACAACAGACTAGTTAGTTCAAGTAAAAAAAAAAAAAGTTAAGTTACAGCCAGGTGAGCCAGCCAATCAGCGTTGGCTCACAGCCCCAGATGCGTTCAAGGACAGTTGTAAAGTAAGAATTGGCCGCACACTCACTCACACTCACACGTCACACACACTGCACATTTTAATTTACGATTATAGATGAACGTATCACACAAAACGGGGCCCTATCAGTGGGCCCTATGAGCTTGTGGGCCCTGGGGCGACCGCCCCCATGCCCCCCCTTTGGCTCCGCTACTGGTCGTGACGACTGAGGCAAACAGGGGGAAGAGAGAATGTGGTCATGTTTATAAATATGCTACGAGTGATTGAGTTGATAGAACACAGGTGGATGCATCAGTGAAGTGATTGGAGCGCAGGTGAAATGGATTAGCGAGGCGCCGGTGATTACATGGTGTGGTCTTGTGTTCCTGAACCTTAGTTAGCACACTAACTCCATTTCACTAACACAGACCACACCATGGTTTGAACGAAACATAATTTATTGCAAGTGGGTGTTTGGGTGCTAGAGCGTGAATGGGGTCGAGGTGCGGCAGCGTCTCTTCAGGAGGGTGCTACGGCAGTGACAGGAACCCGGGGTTGAGACTCAGAGTGGGGGTAGCGTCTTTGGGCGAAGCTCTGTTCTAGAGCGCAGCTCAGCTTCACGGGATGGAGGCCCGGCTCCATGCACCAACCCCCAAAAGAGTTCTTCAACGAGCTAACTGTGACCGGGGCTCCGTCGATATCGTCGAGGTTGCCGAGGAAGCGGCCTTTGTGGCCTGGCGATCAGTTAGAAGCACTGAGGTTCGAGACGGGGTTGAAACGGAGGGACCGGTGTCGGATAGGTCATGCGGTGGATTTGAATATCCGTGTGTCAACAGTTGTGAAGATGGTTGTCGAGAGCTCATTGCCCCAAAAGAGCTTCAATGACGACCTTTGGAGCGGGCGGCTTGCAGTGTCAGTGCGGACCGTATCGAAGGCACGGCGGTGCCTGAATAGAGTGGTGAGGCGATGGCAGCGGCGGGTCCGTGTCGGGGGCGCGGTGGCGCCTGAATCGAGTGGTGATGTGACTGGGAGGGCAGCAGCAGCTGCGGGTCCGTGACGATGCGTGATGCATGTGCCTCCGGGCCAAGTCTGTGGATGGGAGACTCAGCGGCAGTTATATATTCTTTAACAGCAAGCAAGCCACTCATGATGTATTACTCTGGCCACTTATACATCGGTCTGTTTGAAGACTTACGCGGAAGGGAGAGATTTTACTCTCTCCCACTGCTGGCCGCTAGCTGCGGTGTTCAGGGCTGTAGTGGTGGCTGCTGTAAGGATGTTGCTGCCCTTGGTTCCCTGGCTGAAGCCTGGACTGCTGGTGGTCTGCGCTTGAGCCTGGACTGCTGAATCTCAATCTGCTGCTCCTGCTGGTGGTGAGGCGCGGCCAATTCCAGGTTGAGACCTTTAAGACATGTTTAGAGACACTAGCAGAAATTAACTGTCCTCACGTGATTTTGGCTTTGACCAATAGCTGGCTTGGTGAGGTGACGGGGAGGGCAGCGGCAGCTGCGGGTCCGTGTCGAGGGCGCAGCAGCGCCTGACGGAGGTCGGACGGATGGGGACGGCGGTGACGGGGCCGTGTCGAGGGCGGTGGTGGCGCCCGAATGGAGTGGTGAGTTAACTGGCACGGGGACTGCAGCGCGGCTGCGAGTCCAGCCTAAGTACAATGGGGTGATGGGGAAGTGTTGGGGGAGGGACGTGGAGGGGATCGGATGGGAACAGGAGGAAAGCCGCCGTGGGCTGCGGAGGCGGCGGGTGGCTGCACGGGCCACTAAGGGGGGGAATCCGATGGGGGAAGAACAGGGGGAAAGGGGGATGACGCCGGTGGCCGCGGAGGCCGTGGCGGAAAGAGGGCCGCGGAGGCCACGGAGAGAAGGGGGCAAGCCGCGGAGGCAGAAAGAAGAGGATGGGAGGGGAGGGGGAGGGGGAGGACTCTGGACGGGGGTGGGGTTACGTCTCTGGGCGGAGCCTGCGTGGCCCTGCAACCCAGGATGAAGACCGCATCCCGGGAGGGAGCCCGCTGGGCTCGGTGTCCCAGGATAACGGACGATCTCCATCCACCCCCGTGGTTCCTCTTCCAGCACGCGGCACGGCCGTGTCAGGAACCAGGAACCCGGGGGTTGAGACTCTGGGTGGATGAAGATCGCATCCTGGGAGGGAGCCCGCTGGGCTCGGTGTCCCAGGATAACGGACGATCTCCATCCACCCCCAGCGAGCCTCAACACATCAGGAGATGGGCTCGTCAGATGTCGTCGAGGTCGTCGCGGATGTAGCTGTAGTATGCTTGGGAGGACCAGCGGCCCAAGGTTTGAACCGTGTGTTCTGAGAGGCCCTTGCGTCTCTGGGCGGAGCTCCCGTGGCTCTGCAACCCAGGATGAGGACTGCGTCTCTGGGCGGAGCTCCCGTAGCTCTGCAACCCAGGATGAGGACTGCGTCTCTGGGCGGAGCTCCCGTAGCTCTGCAACCCAGGATGAAAACTGCGTCTCTGGGCGGAGCTCCCGTAGCTCTGCAACTCGGGATGAAGACTGCGTCTCTGGGCGGAGCTCCCGTGGCTCTGCAACCCAGGATGAGGACTGCATCTCTGGGCGGAGCTCCCGTGGCTCTACAACCCAGGATGGAACTGAGAAGGGGGGGGGGGGGAGCAGACAAGTAAAACCAACATTGGGGTGCTGGGGAAGGGGTAGGAGGGGGGGGGGGGGTATCCGGTAGGGGAAGAACAGGAGGAAAGGGGATGACGCCAGTGGCCGCGGAGGCCGTGGCGGAAAGTGGGGCCGCGGAGGCCACGGAGGGAAGGGGCAAGCCGCGGAGGCAGAAGGAAGAGGCTGAGCGGGGAGGGAGGGGTGGGATGCGTGTGCGTGGGGACCCGGGAGAGCGGGTGGTGGACAGCGAGAGGCAAGAAGGGCAGACAATGCATTATAAACTGAGGTTTGATGGGGAAGGGGAGGGGGAGGTTGGGGGAGGGGGTGGGAGGGCATCGAGAGGGGGTAGAATAGTGGGAATGTTGCGGTGGGCTGCCGAGGCGGGCGGCTGCGCTGGCAACTGGGGGGGAAAAAGACGGGCCGCTGGCGCTGAAGGAAGAGACTTCGAGGGGAGTGGAGAAGAGGATGCGTGTGCGCAGGAGACTATGGGTGCGCCCCCGCCGCGCTGCGGCTGGAGGGCGGAAAGGAGGTTGAGCAGGAGGAGGGAGGGGGAGGCTGTGGCCACGGTGGCGTGAGCCTGCTGGGATGGGAGGGGAGGCGGGAACGATGCCTGGGCCCGACGGGGGCAGCAGCGGCGTGATCCGAAGCGAGCTGGGCAGACCCGGGTCCGTGTGCTGGCGGGGCCCCGGTGCCAAGTCTGAAGGCAGAGGATGGGAGGGGAGGGGGGGAAGCGTGTGCACTGAGAGCTAATGTTGTTTTGGGATGAACTGTCCCTTTAACGGTCTTGTTTTCTTATAACGGTGTAGATTTTTTTCCGTAGCAGTACTGTATTAGTAGTAGCGGCAGCTAGCAGTAGTGACTGTTGTGATGCATGGCACCGGACTGTTGTTGTGGTGCGCGGCACCAGACTGTTTTCTCGGCACTACAGCAGCAACGGCATCTAGCAGTAGTAGCCTAGTAAGTAGCCACGTCTAGTAGTAGCCGTGGTAATAGTGGTAGTAGTCGGAGCGGCTAGTGGTAGCAGTCGTAGTAGCTGTAATCGGTAGTGACATGACGTCGCTTCGTAGTAGTGGCAGCAGCAGCAAGTGGGATGAGAGGCTGTTGCTTAGTGAGGTAAACATTGGCACTGTTCACCCCTCATACAGGTAGTAGTGTTGATTCAGTAAATGCATGGTTTGGAGTTGCTTAAGTCAATGGTAATCGCGTGAGATGCGATGTCAATATACTGTAATAATCCGCTCCCGGATCATTAAGTGAGGAGGAGAAGAGGCTTGGTACAGTCTTTATTCCTGGTTCACACTCATAGCTTCTAGCTACACACACATCCAGTCGGCTTCCTCGTATTCACAGACTCGCTCCCCACCCGAGACCGGAAGTCCCCTATACACTGGCTGGTCCGCTGCCTTCATGTAACGTCGTAATCGCCACCAACATGTCAAACTCTGGGTCGCTACATTACCTCCTCCCTTCTAGGCCCGCTCCCACGCGGGCACCCACAACCCACACATATCCCCCTGTACCAAAACACACCAACACATCAACACTTTTCCCCAATATCTTTTTTTCCTATCCCCATCATCTACATCATTGACATTTTCCCCCTTTCTTTTTACACTCATTTTCACTCACATTTCAATTATTTCGTTTCTCTTTTCCCATTCATTTAAATTCTACACACATTTCCATTCATTTAAACCACCACCATTTCCATCCCCCCTTTTACAGCTTCTGTCCCACCTGAAGCACATTACTCCCTCTCAACCCCCAGTGGGGTTAGTCCTCTGCAGGGTGACTCTTTTTCAGCCCCTCTTCTGTGCTCTACAGTCATCACACGCCCTGCAGTATCTCCGCACGTCCTCCTTTTGTTTGCCCCAGTAGTAACGTCCACGGATGAGGCTGAGCATCTCTTCGGGCCCACGATCACCGCATGGGCCCTCGTGCATCATCTTCAGTAACGCTTCTCGCAGGCAACCAGGTACAACCCACTGGGTCCCGCTTTTCCCGTGCCCCTTTCTCTCCAAAACCCCATATTCACCCAGGTGCAGGTCCGAAAACAGGTTCCACAGTCCCTTCGTGGCACCGGAACACGTGTGAATCTCCTCCACAGGGGGCCGGCGTCCAGCCGCCACCCACGCATACACCGGACCGATATCCGCATCCTCCATCTGTAGGCGTCTCTTCTCACGCCCGTCGGCCTCCCGGAAGTCCCTGACGTCGTCCTCCAGGACCACCTCTTTCACTCGGTCGTCCTCCCGTCCCGCTCCCCCAGGGGGCGGCGTGTTGAGGTCAGCGGGGGTACCACAACCGGCCGCGATCTCCACCTCGGCCTCCTTCACAGCAACCGTGGGGGGTGTGGAGCAGTCAGGTTGGGCTGGTTCCTCCGGCGTTGACCCCTCTCGCTCACCCGGAGACAGGAGCGTTGCTCTCCCGACTGTAACAGCGTTGCAGATGATGTCCTCTACCGTGGGGGTTGCAGAGCAGCTAGGCTCCTCCGGCGTTAGCAACACCTGTCCATCTGGACACGCAGTCCACGCTCTCCTGACCTGAATGACCTCTTCCCCCCGGCTGCACACATTCTCCTCTGGAGACACAATCGTCAGTCCCCCGACTCGAATAATGTTCTCTTCAGCCTGTGTCCCTCCTTCGTCCTCCACAGACTCAGTGCAGTTCCTGGCCAAATGTCCAGGCTTCTTACACGACCAACAGAGTCTCACCTGCCAGCCGCCTGCGCATCTCTCCTCTCCCGCTGTCCTCTGTCCTCTGACAGCCTCCGGACACTCCCTGGCCAGATGTCCAGACGTCCCGCACGACCAACAGACACCCGGGTGCCCCCAGTACCGTTGCTCCACGTACCTGGTTTGCCCCGAATGAATGCTGTGACACCACCTCGCCAGATGACCCTGTGCTCCACAAGTCCAACACAGTCTCTGCGGCTCCTCCGTCCGCTTTTCTCCATGCTGCGTGACCTCCTGCAGCCGTTTCATAAGCTCCTCTGCCCAGACAGGCGTCGCTTCCAACAGCCATCTGATCTCCTGCATCAAGCGGTCCTCCACGCCGGCAAGCACCGCGCTGAACTCCTGCTTCAGGCGTGTCTCCATGCCAGCCAGTCCCGCGCTGAACTCCGGAGTCGGTAGCTCCTCCCTCCCCCCGTCCAACGACGAGGGTCCACCAACGTGTGCCATTCCACGTGCTGTTTGTAGCAGTTAGCACACCAGCTAACCCCCAGCTAGCACACCAGCTAGCCTCCAGCTAGCACGCACAGCTAGCCTTGCAGCAGTTTAGCAGACACAGCTAACCTTCCAGCAGCTAGCAGACACAGCTAGCCGCCCACGCCTGGCCAATCCTCCAAGGCGTTAATTTTCACTTCTTCTCCGCTCCTCCTTGCCCCTTCTCACACGCCAACTGTAGCACTCAAGCCGGCCTACTTGAGGGAAATCCAGCCCGATTAGCTTGCAGCTGGCTGGAACCTCCGTGACGAGCAGCAACAGTCCGTCTCTCCGTTCCTTTTTTTATGTTACCGCACGAGGCGAGCGGCAAAGTTCGTAGTTACACTTCTGGCACCAATGTAATAATCCGCTCCCGGATCATTAAGTGAGGAGGAGAAGAGGCAATACTTGGTACAGTCTTTATTCCTGGTTCACACTCATAGCTTCTAGCTACACACACACAGCTCCTAGCTACACCACGTCCAGTCGGCTTCCTCGTATTCACAGACTCGCTCCCCACCCGAGACCGGAAGTCCCCTATACACTGGCTGGTCCGCTGCCTTCACGTAACGTCGTAATCGCCACCGACATGTCAAACTCTGGGTCGCTACAATACTGTAAGTCAAACCAGATAGTATAGGAAAGAGGTACACCTGGCCATGAAGGCGATCGGTGTGCACCAAGGAGGGTCAGCTGGAGCCTGGAGGTGAGCGACGGTCCCCCGATTATTTATCCAGAATGCAACTCGGGCAAGTTATCAGATATCTGCACTGATTACAAAGGGTGGACGAGCTTTTTCATGTGGTGACTTTGTGAAACAGTGTCTGAATGTGCATGCTGCGGACTGTGTTCACTCCTGAGATTGCATCCCTGCAAATTGTCATGGCAAATTGTTTACAAAAGATGGACAATAAAGCTGATTTTCAAAGTACCCTGAGGATTTTTCAAGTTGTGAATTAAGTCAAATTTCTCTCTTGATTACAAAGGTGGAAAATACAACTGTTTTTAACTGGGTGTTTACTGATTAAATGTTTAAGCTCCCCACAAATGTAGATGTTTTTTTAAATATATATAACCAATTGCAAATTATTACAATTACCAAACAGATAAAAATAATATATTAAAAATATATTATTATATTGAAATGTTATTTTAGATTTAGAATGTTAATTTTCTATAAAACACAAAACATTTTAATGTAATTCCACAACGTTTATTTTTGGCCCTCGGCCCTCCACCCAGATTGAGTTTTGGCCCTTCATGGGAAAGAATTTGGGCACCCCTGCTCTATTGTATTTCAGCATCATGATGTTGAGTCAAACTGGCTCATGGTCCACTGGTCCAATGCAGTGGTGTTCCTTCTCTACTCCTCCATACTGTAGCACAGCCTGCCTCCATCCACACAACAACTCACTGTAGAAACAACACATTCAATCATCTGTTCCAGCACTTTACAATCACACTGATTGGCCAAATGGAAGTGCTACAACATGTGTTTACTTGTTACTGATTGGCAGAGCCGAGGCAAAACATGTATTCTATTCTATAGATCTTGTTAATCGTCCAAAAAGTCAGTGACTTCGGCACAAGCCAATGCTGAGGAAGGCTTGTGCCGAAACGTACGTCCATTGATTGACCTCTGCTACTGAAGGTATTAAAAAAACCAAAAGGATTTATTTTGAGTGCTGGCTTTTCTGTCTTCTTGTTTACTTGTTAAGCGTAAATTACGCTCGAGCGAAATCGCCGGCGCTGGCTGCGGTGAGGGGGTTGCCGCAGCTGGGCATCCTGTCGGCGCAGCTCGGCGGAGGGGGCGTGCAGCTCCTCGAAAATGTGACTCCGCGCCGTTAACTCCTTGTTGTGAGGAATGAGGAAATGCCATTTCCTCATTTAACAGTGCTTGTCCCTCATCTAGCAAAGCCTTCTGCAGGCTCACCGGAATGAGTTTTGAAATGGAGGGACAATAAAATGTCCCCCCACCGACATGATTGCAAGTTCTTGGTAAACCACACGATAACATTTTGGACGTGTACCGCAGCCAACGCGCCGAGTTACGTTCGCCGCTCGGCGGCGGCAAGGCTCCAAGTCGGATGCGCAGAACCTTGTCAGCGCCTTTACTGATTGGCAGAGCCGAGGCAGGAGAGGCATACGATTGGCCCATGGGGGGCCTGCATCATTGGTGGGGGACTTGATGAACTGAATATGACAGTGCAGTACTGCTGCTCTACTGCTCCACCCCAGAGACAAAACTGACTGCATTTATCTTTATCACCTGACAGAATGACCAACATGAACTGGCAAACAATCCCCGCCCCCTTTTTTTAAATCAGATATCCTCAAAAACAACAGTATCTGACAAATTGGGTTTTTGTAGTTTTGTTGTTAAATTTTACATTCAGATTTTAGGCATTTGACCGACACCCTTAACCAGAGTGACTTAGACAGTAGAGTGCAATACTGTGGAATCCACTTGAATTTAGATCTTAGATCTGTAACATGACCAGCATATGACAGCTGGTGATCAGCACGTGTCATTCTGAGGAGTTTGAAGCTTACCCGCAAAATGCCCTTTTCCTCTTGGTACTAAGATCCTCTCTGACTTCACGTTGGAGCTGAGATGATGTGAGTGGCAAAGTGGTTATGGGAAATGTAGTCCAGCTCTGATAGGGTCACATACTGCAGCTCCGTCTGTCCTGTAATGTGTTTGTGAATGTGATTGTGGTTTGTGATGTGCTCTGTGTTACAGTGGTCCAGCCTCAGGATGACTGGGGAGTGACTGACACTCCTACTGAGATCTGTGCCATCAAAGGATCAACAGTGGACATACGCTGCTCCTACACATACCCAGCCTACCTAGATGACCTCACTGTCACAGTTAAGAAGACCTTGTGGTTTAAAGAGCAGGGTGGTGGTGAACGTGTGGATGTGACGACAGACTCACAGTATGCAGGTCGTGTGGAGTATGGTGGTGATGATAAGAACT
>NC_139628.1:20843023-20858023 GCF_964638095.1 Poromitra crassiceps | reverse complement strand
TGTAGAGTCTATACATTCTACACTGTAGATATATACTGTGTAGAGTCTATACATTCTACACTGTAGATATATACTGTGTAGAGTCTATACATTCTACACTGTAGATATATACTGTGTAGAGTCTATACATTCTACACTGTAGATATATACTGTGTAGAGTCTATACATTCTACACTGTAGATATATACTGTGTAGAGTCTATACATTCTACACTGTATATATATACTGTGTAGAGTCTATACATTCTACACTGTAGATATATACTGTGTAGAGTCTATACACTCTACACTGTAGATATATACTGTGTAGAGTCTATACATTCTACACTGTAGATATATACTGTGTAGAGTCTATACATTCTACACTGTAGATATATACTGTGTAGAGTCTATACATTCTACACTGTAGATATATACTGTGTAGAGTCTATACATTCTACACTGTAGATATATACTGTGTAGAGTCTATACATTCTACACTGTAGATATATACTGTGTAGAGTCTATACATTCTACACTGTAGATATATACTGTGTAGAGTCTATACATTCTACAGTGTAGATAGATACTGTGTAGAGTCTATACATTCTACACTGTAGATATATACTGTGTAGAGTCTATACATTCTACACTGTAGATATATACTGTGTAGAGTCTATACATTCTACACTGTAGATATATACTGTGTAGAGTCTATACATTCTACACTGTAGATATATACTGTGTAGAGTCTATACATTCTACAGTGTAGATAGATACTGTGTAGAGTCTATACATTCTACACTGTAGATATATACTGTGTAGCGTCTATACATTCTACACTGTAGATATATACTGTGTAGAGTCTATACATTCTACACTGTAGATATATACTGTGTAGAGTCTATACATTCTACACTGTAGATATATACTGTGTAGAGTATATACATTCTACACTGTAGATATATACTGTGTAGAGTATATACATTCTACTCTGTAGATATATACTGTGTAGAGTCTACATTCTACACGTAGATATATACTGTGTAGAATCTATACATTCTACACTCTAGATACATACTGTGTAGAGTCTATACATTCTACACTGTAGATATATACTGTGTAGAGTCTATACATTCTACACTGTAGATATATACTGTGTAGAGTCTATACATTCTACACTGTAGATATATACTGTGTAGAGTCTATACATTCTACACTGTAGATATATACTGTGTGTCTATACATTAACAGCTGATATTTTGCCTCTCTCTCTCTCTCTCTCGTGTGCGTGCGTGTGTGTGTGAGTGCGTGTGTGTGTGTGTGTGTGTGTGTGTGTGTGTGTGTGTGTGTGTGTGTGTGTGTGTGTGTGTGTGTGTGTGTGTGTGTGTGATTGAAGGTTTAGTGTCTAATGACATTTCTGTTCCATGTTCACAGATCCAGATCTCCAGGTGCAGGTGAGCAGATCCCAGCTCTCTAACCAGGCAGAGCTGAAGTGTCACAGCAGCTGTCGTCTAGCTGGTCGTCTTTCCTACGTCTGGTACAAGAACGGAGAGAAAATGAAGGAAGGAACTTCTTCTTCTTATCCAGGCAACTTTGGTCGTGAAGACAACTATTCCTGTGCTGTGAAAGGATATGAGGCTTTCCCCTCTCCTGCAGTGTGTGAGTTTACTCCACAGCGTGTCACTGACATAACGCTACCTGGTGGAGCTAGATAAAATACATGATAAAACACAGCTTAAACTTAAAGTGTATTTATGTTAATATCATTTCTTACAGATGGTCCCAGGAACACCTCAGTGTTGGTGAGTCCCTCTGGTGAGACAGTGGAGGGCAGTTCAGTGACTCTGACCTGCAGCAGTGATGCCAACCCAGCAGCTACTTACAACTGGTACAAGAAGAATGGAGATCCAGAGCAGAAAGCTTTGAAAGCAGGAGCACAGCTTGACTTGGTTTCCATCCAGTCCTCTGACTCTGGAGAGTATCACTGTGAAACAGAGAATGAGCTGGGGACAAAGAGGTCTGCCTCTGTCTCTGTCAATGTGACATGTGAGTGAAGCTAAAAGCAACCACACACACAAACAAACGAATAAACAAACATTTTAATCTGTCAATTTATTGTAACCTTTATTAACCAGGGAAATGTTTAGCTGAGCATGTATGTTTTCCTGCTTCACTTTCACAACTGGGAGCTGCCCAGTACAACCACAGTTCACTGAGCAGCTCCACTGCAGCACTTGGAGATGAAGTGCCTTGCTCAAGGGCAGAGTGACAGCAGAAGTTGAGGGACAGGAGAGCGTTTATATATTCACTGTGGTCAACAAGATCTTCCTATATATATATATATATATATATATATATATATATATATATATATATATATATATATATATATATATATAATTCCACATTTACACATAATGGTATTCCATATGAAAACACAGTTTACAGGTTATCAATCTGTAATAGACGTAAACATGCTAAATCATGTCTGTATTTCCATCTGATTCCCAGCATCAAGGATATCAACAGTCACTGCAGTAACATTAAGTACGACTCTTCTCCTGGTCATCCTACTCCTCATAGGTCTATTTGTCTTCCTTTGGATTAGGTGAGCAGTTCTGTTTCACTCAGGTTATGTTGGACACTTGGACATTTAAAATTCACTGTGTTCAGGAATTCAGTTGTTCATTCATTCTCCTAAGCAGAAGGAAGAGGACCTCCCAACAACCATCTGGACCTGGAGGAGGACCAGACAACAGACTGCAGGTGAGAAGAGGAACTAAACAAGTCCAAAAGAAAAGTACTTTCCTCCTGCAGTCTGGCTCCTCAGCTCAGGGTCAGAAAGTTCTAAAATGTCATGTAACCTCATCTGTGTGATGTCTCCCCATCAGCTAAACGCAGGTCGTGTGCCTGACACGTCAGCTGCAGCACAGACACAACCCACAGACCAGCAGCACGACCCCAACATCCACTTCTCGACACAAACACAACCCACAGTCCAGCAAGTCAAGTTCAACACAGTACAAACTGATCCTGGGTGAGCCAGCTGAATGAACCATCAAACTGATGCACTGTTCTCGATATGAGATTTAAAATGTATGAGTTTTAAACAATGTCCAATATCTTTATAGATTATAACCATTTTATTACCGTTGTATTTATATGTTACTATCTTTAAGCTGTTTTTAGTTCAAGTTCATGTCTATGAATTTCTTCTCATCTTCAGAATGTCATATATTTCCTCCCTCTCAGAACCAGCAGCCAGGAAGCTGATGAGGATCCATCTGACCTGTACAGCAAAGTCCACAAACCCAAGAAGGCAAAGCCCACATTCTGAACACAACACGACTTTATGGTAAAGGGTCAGAACGTCATTTTTCTAAAATGTCTTGTAACCTTGTCTGTGTGATGTCTCCCCATCAGCTAAACCCAGGCCATGTGTCTGACACGTCAGCTGCAGCACAGACACAACCCACAGTCCAGCAGCACTACCCCACCGTTCACTTCTCTAAGACACAGACAGATCCTGTCTCCTCCAACGTCAGGCCTCAGAGAAGAGAGGAGGAGCCTGTCCATGATGCTGCTTTCAAGTTCAACACAGCCCAAACTGATCCTGGGTGAGTGAACCACCAAACTGATGTACTGTCTTTGCTATGAGATTTAAAATGCATGAGTTTTAAACAACGTCCAATATCTTTATAGATTAAAGCCATTTTATTACCATTGTATTTATATAATAATAATAATAATAATAATAATAATAATAATAATAATAATAATAATAATAATAATAATAATAATAATAATAATAATAATAATAATAAACTTTATTTATATAGCACTTTTCAAAACACAGTTACAAAGTGCTTTACAATAAAAACAGGCAAGACAATTTAAAATGCACAATGAATAAAGCAGGATAAAAACCACATAAATGACCATTAAAAGCCAAAAATGAATCACATTAAGAACAGAAATGAATCACATTAAGAACAGAAAATAAAATGTATATAAAATGTATAGTTCTATCTTTAAGCTGTTTTTAGTTCAAGTTCATGTCTATGAATTTCTTCTCATCTTCAGAATGTCATATATTTCCTCCCTCTCAGAACCAGAAGCCAGGAAGCTGATGAGGATCCATCTGAGCTGTACAGCAAAGTCCATAAACCCAAGAAGGCAAAGCCCACATTCTGAACACAACATGACTTTATGGTCTATTATGGGCCTTGTGCACCAACAGCCATTTTGTGTCTAAAAGGCACAAATTGGGTTAATTGGGTGGGAAGTGAAAAAGATAACAAGATATTCCTCTCCTCATCTTCCTCTCTTCTATCCTCCTCTCTTCTATCTTCCTCCTCTTTCACTCAATCAACTTCCTCTCTTGTTTATTACAAACTTGTCTACCTTTTCTCCTCCCTGCCTTGTGTTCCTTTACTGACCTCTTCTGTCATAAATTAGCAAATTATTGAGACAGGAATCTTTGTTTCTTCATCACTGTGGGTGCTGTATCTTTGACCCTTTCACTCCCGGTTGCTTGATGTTGGTGAATTTAAAAAGTGTATATTTGGTCTGATTATGATTCAGATAAATGTCTAAATTATAATATAGGCCTACTGTACAGTATGGTACAGGTTAGAGACCACTTTGCATAAATATGTGGAACTTATGTAGCAATTAGGATTCTCTTTTGTTTTGGTCCCCCCCCCCCCCCCCCCCCCCACACACACACACACATAGCTGCATCTAGACTGGTTTTTGTAAAGCAGCTGGCACACACCCCTGAAAACCCGCAAATCGAACATAACACATGTGACGTTCCCTCGGAGCATTACCTCCATACACCGAGGGTTTGTTATCCGAGATGACTGGTCATGTGTGCGGTCTCTGGTCCTCCAAAATTCTATTTCCAAATAGGCGTTATTTTGCTAAACCGATTGCATATTGGGGGTCTATATTAACCTTTATAGAGCCCCAACTAAACTGTTGCCTTGGGGGAAATAGCGTGCGTCTATCGTACGTCTGGCAATGCTGACTGGTGTTTTTGTTGTCTGCTGTACACACTGACCGCATTTCATTATTATGACAGTAATTACAGTAGCCCGAGTGACGTCACAGGTGTTATCTGCCCAGATGGCCATTTCTTTTTAGCAATGCCACCTTTTTGTCCATATTTCTGCCCTGGGGGCATGTTTTAATTTAGTTTTTGTCTTTTTGGGGAATTTTCATAAGAACCTTGAGCCCAAACTGTAAAAAAAAAAAAAAAAAAAAAAATGCACCATGCTCTTTAAAGGAGCATTAATTAATCTAAGAACTTTATGGACGTCCATCAGCGACCAGTTGGAATTGCAACAATATCAACAGTATTGATTTCTTCTCAGGCCCTCCCATCCTCTTGCAGCTTATTATTTTTCCTAAATGACATCACATTTCTGGGCTATTTATTAGAATGTAGCCTAGAAATCTGATCTTACTGTTCAAGTAAAAACAATGGCCATTTGGTGTAATTTGCTAATTCCTGTCATAAAAAAAACAGTCTGATTGTAGAAGAGAACTTCAAATGAAATTCCACATTTTTCACCACATTTTTTACAAATAAAAAAGAAAAGAAAAAGAAAACACAGTTGCTATATTGCTATTTATATTGTTGAATATTGGTCCAAGCCTACTCTTTCTTAGCACCATCTGCTATTGTTGCACAGTGAAGATGTAAGAAGGTAGCCTATGAGGGAGCAGACTGAAATTCCATGAGTGAGGGTTTTTTGATCCTACTGTAAAGGGTCAGAAAGTGACCTTGTCATGTAACCTTGTCTGTGTGATGTCTCCCCATCAGCTAAACCCAGGCCGTGTGTCTGACACGTCAGCTGCAGCACAGACACAACCGACAGGCCAGCAGCACCAAGCCACCGTCCACTTCTCTAAGACAGAGACAGATCCTGTCAGGCGTCAGAGAAGAGAGGAGGAGACTGTCCATGATGCTGCTGTCAAGTTCACAACAGCCCAAACTGATCCTGGGTGAGCCGGCCAATGTATGAGTTTTAAAGGTGCTGTAAGCCATTAGGAACGATTGAGTCAACACGGTTCTCATTCCCAAGTGGTCAAATACTGACGCTTTGGGTTGGTGGTCCGATCCGGAACACCGACCCGAGCGAGTGGGAGACCCATGTTACTGAGAGAACATTCTGTATCAGTGATTGCTGTCAGAATATAGAGCTATTCAACACATTTAAAAAATAGCTTACATCAGCTTTAAACAATAATGTCCAAGATCTGTATTATAACCATTTTATTACTATTGTAATGCAATGTTCTGTTTGTTTGAAAACGGTTCTTCTCATCTTCTGAATGCACTAATTTACCCCCCCCCCCCCCTGCTCTCAGAACCAGAAGCAAGGAAGCTGATGAAGATCCATCTGAGCTGTACAGCAAAGTCCACAAACCCAAGAAGACAAAGCCCAGATTCTGAACACAACACGACTTTATGGTCTATTATCAAAACATGGTGTTATTCAATCTTTATTTAAGCAGGTAGTTACAATGTGATTAACATTGTGTTTCTCAGAAGATACCTGCTGCCCCAAGACGGCAGCATCATGACAACCATCAAAGTTAAACATATAACAATGTAGATAATGTAAAGCTCTTGTGTGAAACCACTTCGCTTCATGTGTGTTTGTTTTTGCATTATAGGCTATAGGCTAATGTATGTACCTCAACACAGGTCAGCTCTATAGGTTAATGTATGTACCTCAACACAGGTCAGCTCTATAGGCTAATGTATGTACCTCAACACAGGTCAGCTCTATGGGCTAATGTATGTACCTCAACACAGGTCAGCTCTATAGGCTAATGTATGTACCTCAACACAGGTCAGCTCTATAGGCTAATATATGTACCTCAACACAGGTCAGCTCTATAGGTTAATGTATGTACCTCAACACAGGTCAGCTCTATAGGTTAATGTATGGCCCCGTTTCCAAAACCTAACTTCACTTGAAGCAAAGAATACAAATCTGCAAAGTAATGTAGTTAGTGCCATAGATTGTAAATACACCTCACTGTAGCTCATGTATATTGTTAAGATTAAATATGTTGACTTGTTTTTGTGACATATTTTTCATAGCCTATTTTATTAAGCAGTAATACAGCCTCAATAATAATGATATGCATTTTGCTTATGTAGACAGTTCACTTACAGCTCATGGTTTGAAACTATCAGAAAAAAACGTAATCCCTGCTTTTCAATGGTTTTCTGGCGCTCTCTCCCAATGTACTGTCAAGCTCACTCGACCACATAAACAACACAATGTAAACAATGTCTAACCAGGAAAATGCACACATGGGGCTGCGTCTGTCCACATGAACACACTGCCACACTATTGTGTGCATGGAAATGTATGTTTTTGTGGTGAAACCTTTCTATAAGGATAAAAAAAATGTTTTTTAATGAAAGAGTTGCATAGTATACTTTTAACCACTTCATATCTGTTTGCACTTGTTTTACATGATTTGTTTTACATCTTGTATATTTTATATTACACTTGTTTTAATTTTATATCTTGTATCTTGTATTAAGTGAACTTATATACTTGTTTTAATTGATTGTTTTCTTTTATCTTGTATTATTATTTTATAGGGCTGGCTGAAATCAATATTATGATCATCACAAAGTTTTTGCAGTATCTATATATATCACGATATGGCTCACATATGTAACATCTCGTTAAATCCAGTTGAACTGAATGGTAATGTTAGATATGTCAAACAAAATATAGTCAAATAATATTCCTTAAAAATTGTTTCATACTTCATTTTGGGTTAGTTAAAATGTACTGACTGACTCAAATTAGCTTGTTCTTGTCTATTTAGATAATTTAGCAGAATTGTATCCCTAATATATCTCAAAATCACCATGTCACAATATGATTCCACTGAAAGACAATGAATGATCATATTTCATTACCGCCCAGCCCTTTTATTTCATACATTTTTATACTCAACATATTTGTAAGTGAGGGCCAACCCTCAATGATTTTCTTCAAGTTTGAATAAAGTAATAATGAATGAAACCTTTCTATAAGGATAAAAAAAAAAAAAAAAAAAAATGAAAGAGTTGCATAGTATACCTTTAACCACTTAATATCTGTTTGCACTTGTTTTACATGATTTGTTTTATATCTTTTATATTACACTTGTTTTAATTTTATATATTGTATCTTGTATTAAGTGAACTTATATACTTGTTTTAATTGATTGTTTTCTTTTATCTTGTATTATTATTTTATAGGGCTGGTTCAAATCAATATTATGATCATCACAATGTTTTTGCAGTATCTATATATATCACGATATGGCTCACATATGTAACATCTCGTTAAATCCAGTTGAACTGAATGGTAATGTTAGATATGATGTCAAACAAAATATAGTCAAATAATATTCCTTAAAAATTGTTTCATACTTCATTTTGGGTTAGTTAAAATGTACTGACTGACTCAAATTAGCTTGTTCTTGTCAATTTAGATAATAGCAGAATTGTATCCCTATATATCTCAAAATCACCATGTCACAATATGATTCCACTGAAAGACAATGAATGATCATATTTCATTACCGCCCAGCCCTTTTATTTCATACATTTTTATACTCAACATATTTGTAAGTGAGGGCCAACCCTCAATGATTTTCTTCAAGTTTGAATAAAGTAATAATGAATGAAACCTTTCTATAAGGATAAAAAAAAAAAATTTTAATGAAAGAGTTGCATAGTATACCTTTAACCACTTATTATCTGTTTGCACTTGTTTTACATGATTTGTTTTATATATTTTATATTACACTTGTTTTAATTTTATATATTGTATCTTGTATTAAGTGAACTTATATACTTGTTTTAATTGATTGTTTTCTTTTATCTTGTATTATTATTTTACAGGGCTGGTTGAAATCAATAGTATGATCATCACAATGTTTTTGCAGTATCTATATATATCACGATATGGCTCACATAACATCTTGTTAAATCCAGTTGAACTGAATGGTAATGTTAGATATGATGTCAAACAAAATATAGTCAAATAATATTCCTTAAACAATTTTTCATACTTCATTTTATATTAGTTAAAATGTACTGACTGACTCAAATTAGCTTGTTCTTGTCTATTTAGATAATTTAGCAGAATTGTATCCCTAATATATCTCAAAATCACCATGTCACAATATGATTCCACTGAAAGACAATGAATGATCATATTTCATTACCGCCGAGCCCTTTTATTTCATACATTTTTATACTCGACATATTTGTAAGTGAGGGCCAACCCTCAATGATTTTCTTCAAGTTTGAATAAAGTAATAATTTCTCACTGACTGCTAGCTCTTTGTGATTAAAAAGGTTGACTGACACTGTTTGAGTGATGACACACAGCAGGTTCAATAGTTTTATTCAGTGTTAATCTCCTGATAAAATCATTTCAAACCAATAGCAGCCCCACGGACCCCGCTACAGATCGGGCAGAGGGGGAGCAGTGACCGGGGCAGCAGGTGGAAATTAGCCAAGTACAATAGGGGAGAAAATGGGTGGGAAATCAGACAAAAGCAGCCCTGAGTGATTTAGCATGGCAAAGACAGTTCTACCTTAGAGACTACACACACACACAACACCAAATCAACTTTAACAATATTTATTGTGATGAAAGTCTTTGGCGGAGGGCCTCTTGACCCAAGGGGAATCAGCCACGTGACGGCGGACCTGCCATGAGTTTGGCAGCTAGGGGGCGACGGAACCCTCCCCCTTTGTGAGAAGAGGTCTACCCTGGTGGTACTGGGGTGGAAGCCGGGGAGGTGGTGGGTTAACACTGCACACAGAGACAAAGAGCATCAGACAGGTAGGAGGAAACACCCCCTTTTAAACAGCCCGCTTGGAGAGATGGCAGGCTGACATTGGATAATTGATAATGATGACCGTGACTAGTTCCGTCTGGTAGAACTTCCGTAAACTCTCATTTATCTTTCTCTGCAGTATGTTGTATTTGTTTTATCTATCTCACATGTATCTCTTATTCTCCTTATTTTGCTAAAATGACTGTTTCCCCAACGATCATTACATGTTCATCGTATTTAATCTTAGACAGTATACATAACTATTCTATAAAAGCCATAATATTATTGAGGACATCCTTAAGTCATCTCTCAAGTCTTATTTTTATCGTTTGGCATATCCTTGATTATTGTTTTGGTTTCTTATTTCATCAGCTCTTTTTGTGTGTACTTTCTATCCCCTATTTTTCCTATTATCTTGACGTGCTGCATTTATTTGTACTTGTTAACGGAGTGTTTATTTATTTATTGTTTATTTGCACATCTTTAAAAACAGAAATGGACAAAATGGATTTTTTTTTTTAATTCAGCTGTAACAAAGGGTTAATCAACATGAATAATTGATCAAAAGAGATATTTTTCTGATGATACCAATTGACTTCATTATTAATTACAAACTAAATGAATGTGGTTTTTCCTATTTAAGTTATCAAGAATTCCAAAGGATTTAGTATATGAAACCTGAAGGAGTTCATTCCCATTGAGTAAGATTTAAGCACTATTACTCCTGTATTTCTTTCTAGTGAATATCATGTCATGACGTTGGATCTTTTTAGACGAGCCACTAGGTCGCTTGACACCAGAGAGGGTTGTAACTTTGTAAATATTACCCTTGTAATGTTTTTTGATAAATGTACTTGTATGTATGTATGTATGTATGTATGTATGTATAAAATCTTGCTACTACTGTAGCAAAGTGGATTTATTCTCTCTTCACTAGAACACAAGCTCAATCTGAAGATGGCATATTATGCATCAATAATGAAACTTTTGAACTGGTTAACTCCTTCAAATATCTCAGACTCACTCGGGACAACAAACTCGGTTTTGATCAACTCACCACCGACATCCACAAACGCAGCAGAAACGACTCTATGCCATAATGCAAACGACAAGCACTTTCTGTCGCACCTCACCTTCTCTCATTACTGTACAAAAGCATCATCCAACCTAGGGGTGTCAAACATACGGCCCCGAGGGCCAGAACCGGCCCACCAAAGGGACCAATCATAGCGTAAACATAGGGGTTCCTACACATTTTCAATTTCCAACTTCCATACATTTCCAGACTTCTCTGTCGGAACATATTTGACATCTGTGTACACTTGAAAAGTGTTGGGGACACGTCCCCATTGTAAATGACACCTATGGCCACACCACAACTTGGCGGTTTTGGGTTTGAGCCTCAGTGAAAGCTGAAGAACTTCTGAAGTGAAGACTGAAAAGCTCTGACAGAAATGACCTGACCTTGTGAGACTCCAGGGGCAATATTATGGACGAAAAATATCTCTGTAATTTTAGGCTGAACGGTGAAACAATATATATGTCTGTATTTTCTACAAGTGGGCTAAATGTTCAGTCCAAGTCAAAGCCACATGTGAGATATGGACAAAATCAAATATCATCTGCATTTTGAATGCCACCTTTTTCTAAATTTTTCTGCCCTGGGTTTTGTTGTTGTTTTTTGTTTGTTAGTTTTTTTTTTGGGGGGGGGGGGGTTTACCTGCACTGCACCAGTCTTTAATTGTTCACATAAACAGGGGTCCTACACATTTTCCATTTCAAAATTCCATATTTTGCAGACTCAAATTTCCAGACTTCTCTGTCAGACCATAATGACACCTGTGGTTACACCACAATTTGGAGGTTTTGAGCCTCAGTGAAAGCTTGGACTTTAAAGAACTTCTCAAGTGAAGACTGAAACACTGTGACAGAAATGACTTGACCTTGAGACTCAGTAGCTCACAGTAGTTTGACAGCTGCATGACACAGCTTGTGGGTCCGAGCTTCAGTCAGTTTTCAGGTCGTGGGTTCAACGTCAGTTTGGAACAGTGACAGCCAGAGGTCTGGTCTTCTCCCTGACCTCCACAGAGATATGAGCAGTGACAGCCAGAGGTCTGGTCTTCTCCCTGACCTCCACAGAGATATGAGCAGTGACAGCCAGAGGTCTGGTCTTCTCCCTGACCTCCACAGAGATATGAGCAGTGACAGCCAGATGTCTGGTCTTCCCCCTGACCTCCACAGAGATATGAGCAGTGACAGCCAGATGTCTGGTCTTCCCCCTGACCTCCACAGAGATATGAGCAGAGGTCTGGTCTTCCCCCTGACCTCCACAGAGATATGAGCAGTGACAGCCAGAGGTCTGGTCTTCTCCCTGACCTCCACAGAGATATGAGCAGAGGTCTGGTCTTCCCCCGACCTCCACAGAGATATGAGCAGGGGATTATGAGAGAAGAAACCACAGACTGCTGAACTTCTACCAACATTGAAAGAGTAAATGCATCTTACCCTTCTCCCTAGTGTGACTTTGACCTACTTAAACCTTGTGCAAGACCACTGGAAGGACTGGACCACTGCGAGGACTGGACGACTGTGAGGACTGGAACACTGGGAGGACTGGACCACTGTGAGGACTGGATCACTGGGAGGACTGGATCACTGTGAGGACTGGATCACTGGGAGGACTGGACCACTGTGAGGACTGGATCACTGGGAGGACTGGACCACTGTGAGGACTGGATCACTGGGAGGACTGGATCACTGTGAGGACTGGATCACTGGGAGGACTGGATCACTGGGAGGACTGGACCACTGTGAGGACTGGATCACTGGGAGGACTGGATCACTGGGAGGACTGGACCACTGGGAGGGCTGGACCACTGCGAGGACTGGATCACTGGGAGGGCTGGACCACTGCGAGGTGACCTCCAGACGGTCCTTCTTCGGCAGAAATTTCACGTCGACAATGACATCGAGGGGGCGTGAAAAATTGGCGTATTTTGATGCCCTGGGAGTGAGACCAGGTTGAGTTGGGAATACAGCTAGATGTTTATTATGTAACTAAATGTTTTGTAAAATGCAACTGTTAACATGATGTATAAAACTGTAGTCAGATAGTCACAATAGACAAAAGTCTGGAAACACAAATATGTTAACATGTATACTGTAGTCAGATAGTCACAATAGATAAGTCTGGAAACACAAATATTTTTCCATACTCTTTTCCATACCTGGAAAATACTTCAAATTCTTTTCCATACTTGCGTACGAAACCTGCATAAAAGCAACTGATTGAATCCAACCTGGAATCTGTACTGTTGATTGTCCAGTAAAGCAGTAAAGTTAATCTTAGAAATACATAATCCCAAAGAACCAAAAGATTCAGATTGTGGCAGAACATTTAAGGAAATAAATATTGTTTCTACTCTACTGCATTCACTCTCCCATAGCAAGGCTGTGGGTTTATACAGCAATGCTGCCACCTAGTGGTTTTGTTGCACTCTATCATGATGATACCAGGCAAACAGTTCTGTCATGTTCTATTAGCTTCTATTTAATACCAATGCTTCTGAATAGTTTTTTTTTTTAATTGTTGGTATTATTCCCCTTTAATTGAAGCAGGACACAGCTAGAAAGTCTCAAAAACGTTTACCTTTTAATAAGGTAAAACACTGTAAGGGAGGAGGTAAAGGCAGAATATCTATTCCACTGAGTAGAAAGTACTTTTTTGTAGCAAATGCTCATTAACTGTCTTTATCCGTGATTTAACCCAGTGGTCCCCAACCACCGGGCCGCGGACCGGTACCGGGCCGCAACGCATTTGGTAACGCTCGCGCTGTTGCTGCTCGCCTCTTGTCCTGCAGATTTACGCTCCGCTCTACCTCCCGTTGAGAAAAGTGCACAATCCTTAGGACATACTCCCAGGAAGGCAGCGCGAGGCGGAGCTCCGCAAACCGGGAGCGTGTTAGACCAACGTTGGTCTAACACAGTTGTGCTAACTAACAAGTGTTGCTGGAGTTTTCACCTCTAGACCTTTTTCCATTCTCCGAATCTCCGTGCACCTTGGAAGTAGGTGAAGTTGTGCCAGAAACTCCTCCTCGGTGTCATCAAAAGGCCGGCAGACACAGCTCAACATGGACTACATTCTATTTATTCAACAACATCATAGAAAAATCCAACATAAAACTTTGTTCTGTACAGCAGTGGTCTCTGAACTGAGAGAATAGTAAACAACAAAGAAAACAAGAGGTCAGGGTGAGGGGGGGGGGTCAAAGGTTACAGTGTCATGAACAACAAACGATCCTGAACGAGTCAGGTTTTCAATCATCTGAACGGGAGCCGGCGCTTCTTCTTAGCATCCGTTAGCGCTGCTAGCTCAAAAGTCTTGTATCAAATCTCTGCCATCAATTCTGTATTAGTGTGATCCAGTGGTTCTCAAATGGGCACCCGCTTTCTGTAAATAAAACATGTAAAAGCATCAATCTTATTACCACCGTGGGACAAAACCCTATCAGATGGGGGTCCGTGGTCTAATCTCCGTCAGTTTAGGGGTCCCTCGTGTGAAAAGATTTGAGAACCACTGGTGTAATCAATAAAACAACGCCGGCATAAAATCAGCTTTAAGAAATTTTGCATGACTGCCTGTGAAATTACATTAGCCTAAATGTGTGTGTGTGTGTGTGTGTGTGTGTGTGTGTGTGTGGCTCTGGCAGGTCTGGACAGGAGGTGGTTGTTCCGCTCGTTGCCTGTGGGTGAATGGCTACTCGGCGTCCTCGTCCTCGGTGACCTCATCTTCCTCCATCCCTTCCAGCGCCTCTCCATCCTCTGGGTCCTCCTGGTCCAGACCGGGGCTCCAGTCCTGCTGCTCCGGGGAATCCTCTTCTTTAATCTCTGGGGGATTATCAGTGGGAAAATGTGTGTTTTATTACATCCGTCTTGTCTTTTAACATTATTATTATTATTACAGCCTAATATTATAGCGATATCTTACTGTAATATTGTATGGGCAAGCACTTACCCCAGATATCATCTGCTGCTGCAGAAACATTTAGTCAGATTAGCAACTTTCTCCAAGTCATGTGCTGCAACCTCGACACTTTTGAAATGTGATGCTATTTCTGATATTAACCTTCTTCAAATATGT
>NC_139628.1:20818023-20838023 GCF_964638095.1 Poromitra crassiceps | reverse complement strand
AGAAAAAATCAAATACTGTATGTAAATCAAACCACTAGAGCTGCAACAATTAATCGATTAGTCGATCGACAGAAAATTAATCGACAACTATTTTGATAATCAATTAATCGTTTTGAGTACAATTTTAAGGTCAAATCTCTCTGATTTCAGCTTCTTAAATGTGAATATTTTCTGGTTGCTTTACTCCTGTATGACAGTAAACTGATATTATCTTTGAGTTGTGGACAAAACAAGACATTTTGAGAGCATCATCTTGGGCTTTGGGAAACACTGATCGTCATTTGCTACCATTTTCTGACATTTTAAAGACCAAACAACTCATCGATTAATCGAGAAAATAATAGACAGATTAATCAATTATGAAAACAATCGTTAGTGGCAGCCCTAAAAACCACCCGCGCCAGGATGGACGCAAACACAACCCAGCATGAAGAAGATATTGCTAACAGTTTCACCCTAGCCACTGGGACCAGAGCCACACACACACATGGTTTGGCTAATGTGCCAATATGGCCCGCTGTAGACTTTGTTTTTAAGCTAGAAGCGCTAACAGATGCTAACGAAAAGCGTCAGCTCTTGTTCAGACTATTGAAAACCTGGCCCTCGCTCTAAAGACATGGCAGGCTCTCTTGTTATGCTGCATTCCAGAGACTGTAAACTCTACTCAGCTTTACCATTCACCTTTATAATCCTCAAAATACACTGAAGTTCCATTTACGGCACCACATGAACTTAAATCATCTGAACACCTGTGTGGTAAAAGGTTATGAATCATCAAAACACCTGTGTGGAAAAAGTTTATGAAGTTGACCTGAAATTGCACTTAAGAGTTGCTAACATTCTATGCTAACTAGCTAGCAAACTATGCTAACTAGCTAGCAAACTATGCTAACTAGCTAGCAAACTATGCTAACTAGCTAGCAAACGCGGCTTAACATTTTTGTAACAACTTCTGACTTTGACTGGAGCACAGCATGAGCGGTAGAGAAGGCGAGACAACATGGCAGCTGCAGATATGAACCCCATACTCCAAACTACCAGCGGCTCTGGTCCGGACCGGGGCGAGAACAATCCATTCATTCGATCGATCAGAAGTGTATCCATTTTCTAAGTGGAATTAGTTTGATTGGTTGCAGTGCATGCTGGGGGAAGAGACAAAACCAGCCAATCCAGATGACGACTTTGAGGAAACTATGGAAGCCCCGTGTGTCCAAACGACCCGGGAGAACAAAAATCACCTTCCTGTGTCCCTCTCCTCTGATTGGCAGGGGGGCTACTAGCCCCTGTCCCAGCTGCTCCCTTGGTTGAGGTTATACTGCCTAGTGTAGCCAAACTCCACCCCGTCTCCGCCTCCTGTACCCGCCCCTGTCGTAGCCCCCGCCCCCCCCTGCCCCTCCCTCGCTGGTTGTTGTTCCTCCTCGCTCCTCTCTGGTTGGAGCTCGGTGGGTCCATCCGCTCAGACTCCTCCCAGGGGTCCACCGTGGCGCAGCTGACCGACAGCAGGGGTTCCATGGCCACGCGTGGCGCGGGCCCGCCGGGGTCCACCCGCCCCAGGGGAAGCAGCACTTTGACGGGACTGGCCGGGTTGTGGCAGCCCCGCTCGTGGGACAGGTGCTTGATGTCGCCGCTTGCATGTGAGAGGACGCCGTGAGCGGCCGGTGGGACGGGGCCGACGTTGGGCCGGCTCCTCCTGGTCCAGACGGGGGCTCCAGTCCTGCTGCTCCGGGGAATCCTCTTCTTTAATCTCTGGGGGATTATCAGTAGGAAAATGTTTGTTTTATTACATCTGTCTTGTCTTCAAACATTATTATCATTACACTACAGCCTAATATTATAGCGATATCTTACTGTAATATTGTATGGGCAAGCACTTACCCCAGATATCATCTGCTGCTGCAGAAACATTTTGTTAGATTAGCAACTTTCTCCAAGTCATGTGCTGCAACCTCGACACTTTTGAAATGTGATGCTGTTTCTGATATTAACCTTCTTCAAATATGTACTTTTATTTGCAAAGTGAAGTACATGGGTACAGACAAGCTTTTTTCTTCTTGTAATTCCCAAGTTAATTTTCATACAACTAATATAATAAATCAATAACCTTTAACTACCAATGTATTGTACTACATCTCAAGAGTACTAAAATATAGAGTCCAGTTATTTATTGACCAATTCTCTCTCTCTCTTTTTTTTGTTTACCTTTATACTAGGGGAGTCTCACTGAGAGCAATGCTCTCTTTTTCAGAAGGTGTGTTCACATTCACACCTGGAAGCTGACCAGTACAACCACAGTCTGATCTGTTGGCCACTGATCAGCTCCACTGGAGCGGTTGGGGTTAAGGGCCTTGCTCAACGGCACCTCAATGGTGCTAATGAGGGAGAGGCGAGTGCTGCTTTCTCACTTTCCCCACCCAGATTTATCCTGCCGGTCACAGGGATCGAACCGACAACCTTCTGGTCACAAGCTGCCTCCTCAGGGCTGTACAGTGCTACATATATGTAGCACGTGCTATGGAAACATCGGTCTGTGCGATGAATGAATTTACTGCAGTAGCACACGTGCTATAGGAAGAATCAGCGTGACATCATGGCCACCCAACCGCAGCAGTTAAAGGGATACGCCATTTTGAGAGCTTAGGCCATTTGTCATATTGGCAATATCAAAACTAGAATGTACTGCTACTGCACACAGCGCATGCACCTCATGGCAAACGAGGAAGTAACTTTGGTTATACTCTGTTTGTTCAGTTACTCTCTTTGTTCTCGGTGTGTGGATTTACTACGAAAATAACCGTTTCACGTGACTTTGGATTATTATTTCATCGCGTGGTGAGTACACGAGTCACAACATGTACATGTGAGTGTTTCTGGCGCTGTTGTAATATGTATTTGAGCGATTGAACGGGAGTAGGCAGCAGTACCATAGACTGCCATTGTAGCGCTAAGCTAAGTAGCGGTGAGCACTCTATTGCCGTTTGTACTGCGTGCAGAGTGAAAATAAAGGCTTCTACATTCTAGGTTTGATATCGACAATATGACAAATGGCCTAAACTCGGAAATGTTGGCGTATCCCTTTAACTCATTCACCGCCAATGACGTCTTTGACGTGTTATCAGAAATAGCCCTCCCCGCCAATGACGTGTTTGACGTGTTTTTGTTTTTATTAATGCAGGGCGTAGTTTAAACACTTCCCCAGCCTGTCACATGGTATCAGGTCCCTAGCATCTAAGACAACACGTGAACAAACACATACCGCAGCTGTTGTTTTGAAATTGAGCAAGAGGAAAAGCAGAAAACGGGTAACGCTTCCTTGTGCAGACAGGAGAAACGCCATTGAAACGCGCCTCGGCGCGCTGCACGAGCTGGAGTCGCCTTCCTCTGTGCCAGCCGGGAGAAAGTAATCAAGAGATGTGTTTGATCATCGGAGGAATGAGGAAATGATCGATCAGTTTGCGAGGGCGGTGAGGACGTGTTGAATAGCCGAGGGGAAAACGGGAACGATCAGATAGCAGGGAGGATATGACAGGGAGACATGGACGAGGACGGGTGCAAAATAAACACACAACAGCAAGGCACAAGGCAGAAGCGGCATTCACAGCAGCCCGCTGTCCTTTCTCAAGAGCTATTCAGTTCATGAAATCGCTGGGCTGCGTGCCCTCCAGTGTTGCTCCTGGCCAATCCCAGCGCCACAGGGCGTGGTTATTGCTTATCCTATGTGGGGTTAGAAATCTAAAAGGGGGATCGGGGATCGTGTGTGTGTGTGTGTGTGTGTGTGTGTGTGTGTGTGTGTGTGTGTGTGTGTGTCTGTCTGTCTGTCTGTCTGTCTGCACACTCACACCGAGTAAACTGTATTGTTGAATGTAAAAAAAAAGCACTTCATGTGTATATATATATATATATTTTTTTTTTGTCATTTGTGTCCTAACGAATAATATTTACATGTCTGATGTCAATACAGTTCAAAATAAAATAATTGAGAGTGAGTTCTTCCTGAGATTGTGCCTTTTTACAAAAATTGCCTTTTCTCCTGTTTATTTTCTCAGGGAGAACTTTTGGGGGAAAACAGGGTGTATATAAATGGCTATAAGTAGAGTACAGAACATGCTAAAAGCTCACTTTTTTTTTCCTGGTGAACCCAGAGACGTACATCTTCATTTTGAGGTATTGCAAATCACTCTGGTGCTAATAGATAATTTACTGTGGGTCTTGAAAGATGACCAACAATTATGAAAATCTTTGGCCTGTGCTAAATATTGGCAGTCCTAAACTGTCGGTGAATGAGTTAACTAGTATGAGTTGTGCCAAACAAACGTTTGTAACATCTCAAACACTATCCATCAGAATGCTTATATTTTGACATTCTGAGTGAGAGCAGAAGTAGCTCAAGGGTCTGATGTATAATATATCATATGTACGTCATATTAGAGTTGTGTGAACTGTCGCAGTTTTTAAAATGAAGTGAATTTAGTAAAAAATTGCCACGTGGCACTTTGCCAGGGGGTCCGCGAAAAGTTTTCAGGAAAATAAAAACAAAAACTTTTTTTTGTAAAAGCTTCATAGTTCAACGGAAATATTTGATGCTTTAAATCTAAAATGGTTCATGGATTACATTCTAATATAACAAATCTATCAATTTAAAAGTCACGTTACTCTGGAAACAATTAAGCTTAGGCCAAAATCACAAATCAGAATGAGGGGGTCCCCGGTATATTTTCTATCTTGTAAGGGGTCCTTGCCTGAAAAACATTTTAGAACCTCTGCTTTAGGCCACCACTGACATCACCAAAACAGGACTCAGAAGTGTTTTGATGTTAAAAAGATTTTGTATTGAATAATCTTGATTTTGTCGTCAACTTTTCACCGTTATTCATAGGAGCCTAATATACACACACACACACCATATACCATGATCATATCTCCAGAATCTAAAAATCTAGAATAATTTTATCTTGTGTTCAACAGGCATGTAAATGATAAATACATGTTAATTGATACTTTACTAAATACAGAAATAACATACAATGTGAGCAAAGTGAAAATAACATTTGAACGTCACCAACCTGCTCTGTGTAGGCGCACTTCAGGTTTTAGAATCTTGTCCAGCAGCTTTCTCTGTCGTTCGTTCTCCTCTTTTAAATCCGAAGCTTCCTCCTCGTACTCTGTTAGCGTTTCCTCAAGCAGCTCGAAGATCTCCTGATCAGCCACCGCTATCCGCTCGTTCGCCAACGCTCTCAGCTGCTCGATTTTAGACATTTTCACTCAGAGACAGCAACTGAAATAAAACATGCATTTTCCATATAAATATTAATATAAAAATACAACAAGCACTAAGGTGCCCTAGAATGTCCTGTTTGTGTCCAATGTAGTAATCATTTCTCGTATTGATTTGGAGTCAGTGGGTCACATTATTGGGGATAATAATCCGGATTTGACACAACAGACATTTTGAACATTTGAATTTATATCCTTGAAAAACGGATTCATAATAGAAAAATCTGTTTTATCCAAATTAACCGATGTAAATGGTCTTTGTTGGCTACAGATGCAGGTCTGGGATCTGGGATCATTTCATTTGGTCAAGCAGGCCCCTCAGATAGGGTGTACTGTAGGTAGTGTACCGTCCGGTAGATTCCCTGCCTACCAACACGAGGGCCGCAGGTTCGCGTCCATACAGGCACGATTGGCTGTGTCTGCAGTGCACCGTGGGTGGGAAGCTGGATTGAGGGTATGTGAATGAGGTAAAGAAAAACAAAAAAAACAGGGGGAACAAATCAGATTGAATGTTTTATGGTCACTCATGATTCAGTAGGTCACGGGTTGGCTTGGTTCCAGCCTTAAAACTCGTTATATATACGGATTTTTCAAAATGTCTATGGAGAAAACGAATGGGGAACTTACTTCCGGGGCGGGAAACGTCACGAAAAATCACGTGACTGTTGAGCTCTATTGTGGGATAACAACATTGTGCGTGGGTAAGGTAAAGTTTTATTGTGATTGGTAACGTGTATGTCGCTTGAGACCAGTTTAAATCGATACCTGCAGTTGACTCAGGGGTTGCTAAGTCGAGACGCAGCCTGAAGAATGAAGGCGGAGTCTCGCGTCGAGGCTACCCAGACGCGCTCCAGGTGTTTCCTTAATGTTACGGTTATGCGACGTCATTTCCAAGTTTAACGTTACAGATCAGCACATTGTTGGCTCTCGGTCTAAAATACTCCCACACTTAAAATGATCGTGGACGAGGTTTTTGTAGCTTGTCCTGTTGTTTGGGAATATTACGGGCGCAGCCATTTTCACTACCTAGCCACCTTCCACTAGCGAGACAGCAATACAACTTCCGGTAAAAAGATATGTAGCAGTAAAAAGATAAAAACCATTCTACACAAGTCTAAAGCACACAAAAGCACAAAAAAGAAAAGAAAAAAGTTGTATTTGAAATCTCCTGATGGGCATGGCCTATTTCATGCATTGTCTCTATTGGGGGAGAAAATGGGGGGGGGGGGGGGGGGGGGGGGAGAATCGCAGGTCCCTCAGAAAGTGACACCTAGTTTCAATATAGAGCTATCAATGGCTCCCTCTTGTGGCCATTGTGCACTGCCCCTAAGCCCTTGTTCACGCAGGACGCCTAACATAAGCACAACTGAAGCTTGAGACAGGCCAACTGCCCCTAAGCTCCCGTTCACACAAGATGCCGAAGCAACGCTCAACCTAAGCTCTACCTACGCTGAACCCACAAGTTTCATTTAGGCGTCCTTGTTAACAGGCGAAGCCCTTCACACCACCCGCGCGCTGCGCGTCACGCTGAAGCCTCGCCGAAGCCACGCTCACGCCTTGCTCAAGCGATCGTTCAGGATTCACGCCGATTTTCCAAGCGTGACGCGTGCTGAGCCAGAGCATTGATCGGTCAAGCCAGGCATGAAGTCAATGGGAGTTGTGGGCGGGTTCAAGGCGCCGAGAGGAAAAGAGAAGGCTTCTTGTGTGAACGGCTCAGTGTGAGCCTGCCTCAAGCTTCAGTTCTGCTTACGTTAGGCGTCCTATGTGAACAAGGGCTAACACACCTCTCCCATTTCTCTCACAAACACATTCCAGTGTTTCCCAAACTTTCTTCCTGGGGACCCACTTTTTAAAAATGACAAATCATCGCAACCCGATTATAAATCGTGAGAAGAGACAATTTATGGAGAGATGAACATTCCTGAACATTTTTACTGCCAGTTCCACATCACCTTCTATTATCTTGACTTGGTAAACCAGCCACTTCAAATAGATTATGTTTGATCAATCCCAACTTTGTTTTATGCACGTTGCTGAAAACATTATACATGTTAAATAGCCTACTTTATAAATGAGACAAAATAAATGATGTCTTAGACAATTTTCAATAATGAAGGCTACCTTAGTCAATACCTGATTAAACTATCTTATTCATTCATTCATTGATTCCTTCCATTCATCTTTATTTCCCCTGCAGCCAACGCCCTGTTCAGGTCATGTCACTCAGTCATAAATAGACACGCCCCCTTCAATCCTGTCCAATCACTGTGTCCCACGCTTTCCCACGCTTTCCCTCTCTCTGGCCTGCTGGCCAATCACTTGAATGGAGGATCTTATGAATGGAGTAGTAGTTTATATCAGGCCCTTGGTATTTGTCTGTGTGTAACTCACCTTGTGTGTCACCCGCAGTTGCTGAGTCTACGCCGCTGCAGTTGTTTCGACCCTCCTCCTCCCCTGAACACCACCATGTCATGGCTCCTGTAGAACTCCCTATGGGGGGTTCTCTATCCTATACATCAGTGACGTCCTCCTCTTGCTCAGGAGGAGCGACATCACATCATGGAGTCATACGCCAAATCTAAATGTTGTTCGTCCATTCATTAAAATTTGTTATACCTTTCTTCTAGTCTCTCATTATTGAAATGCATTTAGGTTGAGTGAACAGGCCATGTCATTGTTTTTACTTCTCATAGTCATCACTCATCCAAACTCCAAAGGTAATTAAAAAGGCCTATTCTTGAACAAATCGGCTGGGGTTAACTGTTTTAGGCCTATTGCCTAATCATCTAATTGATAAAGATCAGTATGTCCGTCCAGGTAGTGTAGCAGTAGATTCCCTGCCTACCAACACAAGGGCCACAGGTTCGCACCCCTGCGTTACCCCCGGCTTGGTCGGGCATTCCATACAGGCACGATTGGCTGTGTCTGCGGGTGGGAAGCCGGATTAAGGGTGTGTTTGTAAGACAACATACACATTTTAAATAAAAGACTGTGGAAGAAATTCTGCAAATTTATTTGGGACCAAAGCAAATCTCCTGCGATCCACCTGTGGGTCCACTCCAGACCCAGTCTTTAGGAAACACTGAACTCCAGCTGTTTTTGGCTGCAATAACAAACGGAACTCTGGCTGCCAATTCAATTAGCGAGACTTATCAAACATTTTGAAATAAAAATAAAATAAGCCAGACTTTTCCTTTATCCGCCTTCATGGAATCCCACTAATCATTTGTGTCCACTCCACCTATCGACGTTTTCACATCGTTAGCTAGCTAGCTAGCACATCGTTTAGCTATCGCATTATTAGCAAGAGGTTTACACACAAATTCTGCCACATTGTGACCAGCTTTCTGGTGTCCTTCAACACTCGTCTGTTACATGACAGCTAACGTACAGCGTAAAGGATTTAGTTTGAAGACCTTTGCAATAAAGAATCAAATCTCACCGTTGTGTAGCGTTTGTGGCTAGTCCGAGGTATTTTTTATGGAAAGCCACTCTTCTTCTACGATCTCTTGCTTCTTCGCTTGCTGCTGGTGTGGCGCTGTGTCGAGCTGGAAAACCCCTCTGCTGCCCCCTGCGGCTCCGGCAGTGTATAACAACAATACATTTGCAAATGTCACCGTTTTACAGCATGGCTGACTTTGAGGGCATGTCAATCATGACCTTGTTTTTAAACAGCTTGGCGTTGGCAATGTTAGTTTCTAGTGGAAGTACAGGTCTGTTAACCTGACACTGGTAGATGGCGTGAATCCAGCTGCCTCACAAGCTGACAGGTCTGTAGGAGTGGTTTGACATATAGTACAGCGGATTACCAAAAAATTGTGCACTTTTTGAAAAAAGCATGAAACTTTTACCATAGTTAGATGATACCATGAGGTGTATTTTCAGATGTGGAGTCAAGTCTGATTTGACCTCTGAGGCCCGGGAGAGGTCAAATTCTAAATGGCTGCCGAAAATATTGAAAAATGCTTAACTTTGGAACCAAACACAGTAGAAGAACATTTAAGGTGTCATTTCCCACAAATTTTTAAGTGCCCAGTCAGTTGGTGATACTTTTGAGATCAATAGAATTCAAGAAAATACCTTCAGATCAATGTCAAGGTCAAATTATACAGACAAAGGGAAGCGAAAGGTGCAAAAAGGTGGTTTATTTCCCAAATAATGGAAGTAACAAGTGATTTTTTTTTATTTTTTTTATGATGACAATAATAATTGTGATAATAACTTATATTAATACAGCACCTGTAATTGAACCAAAGGTTGCTTAACTCATTCACCGCCAAAGACGTCTTTGACGTGTTATCAGAAATAGCCATCCACGCCAAAGACGTGTTTGACGTGTTTTTGTTTTTATTACTGCAGGGCGTAGTTCAAACACTTCCTCAGCCTGTGACATAGTATCAGGTCCCTAGCATCTAAGACAACACGTGAACAAACACATACCGCAGCTGTTGTTTTGAAATTGAGCAAGAGGAAAAGCAGAAAACGGATAAACGCTTCCTTGTGCACTATGTGCAGACAGGAGAAACGCCATTGAAACGCCCCTCGCGCGCTGCAGGAGCTGGTCGCTTTCCTGTGTGCCAGCCGGAGAAAACGGGAGAAAGTAATCCAGAGATGCGTTTGATCATCGGAGGAATGAGGAAATGATCGATCAGAGGGCGGTGAGGACGTGTTGAATAGCCGAGGGGAAAACGGGAACGATCAAATAGCAGGGAGGATACAGGGAGACATGGACGAGGACGGGTGGACCAGAACAAAACAAAATAAACACACGAACAGCTAACAAGCCAGAAGCGGCAGTCACAGCAGCCCGCTGTCTGTTCTCAAGAGCTATTCAGTTGGTTCATGAAATCGCTGGGCTGCGTGCCCTCCAGTGTTGCTCCTGGCCAATCCCGGCGCCACAGGGCGTGGTTATTGCTTATCCTATGTGGGGTTAGAAATCACGCAACGAAGGGGGATCGTGTGTGTGTGTGTGTGTGTCTGTCTGTCTGTCTGTCTGTCTGTCTGTCTGTCGGTGTGTCTGTCTGTCTGTCTGTCTGTCTGTCTGTGTGTCTGTCTGCACACTCACTCACACTGCTGTATTGTTGAATGTAAAAAAAAAAGCACTTCATGTGTATATATATATATATATATATATATATATATATATATATTTTTTTTTTCATTTGTGTCATAACGAATAGTATTTACATGTCTGATGTCAATACAGTTCAAAATAAAAGAATTGAGAGCGAGTTCTGCTTGAGAATGTGTATTTTACAGAAATTGCCTTTTCTCCTGTTTGTCATCTCAGAGAGACCTTTTGGGTGAAAACAGGGTGTATATAAATGGATATAAGTAGAGTACAGAACATGCTAAAAGCTCACTTTTTTTTTCCTGGTGAACCCAGAGACGTACATCTTCATTTTGAGGTATTGCAAATCACTCTGGTGCTAATAGATAATTTACTGTGGGTCTTGAAAGATGACCAACAATTATGAAAATCTTTGGCCTGTGCTAAATATTGGCAGTCCTAAACTGGCCATGAATGAGTTAACAAAACAAAACAAAAAAACAATCAGAAACAATCAGTGGATGGAGATACGGCAAACAGACCATGCTTAGTGTCCTTTCATATCAGGATCACGTAATGGAAATACTGTACTGAAATTTCTTAACCGTCTATCTGTCTAGTATAGTATTGGGTGGTGCCCCCTGGCTGACTCCCCTCCCCAGATCCTCGCCTTAGGGGGTTCTCGAATGAGAACTAAACCCTAACACAGTCTCCCGAACAAAAACACAGATCAGTACATGCAAGTGCAGCTTTGACACACGTGCACCGTCCAGTGCACCCTTTCTGGCAGTTACAGCGGATCAGCTCATGGCAAGATTTTGCTGCTTCAGGGAGAGCTGTCCAGAATGGCTGCCACCCAGTGGATTATTTTGTCCAACCCCAGTCAGATGGATCTGGTATCTTTGGATCCAAGACAAGTGACTGGTTCCACAGGTTGGCCTGAAAGCAAGTCTGCTTGATGTGCTCTTTAAGGGCTGCCTGGGTTGGAGGGATGTTCTCCAAAGTCCTGGACTTCTGTGAGAAAAGGTGTTTCCTAGCATCATTTACCTCCATACAGTCACTGGTTCGGTCGTACATCAGCACCACAAATCGCTCTATCAGTGACCTTGATCCTTCACTGACCTCACTTGGCATGGCCAGGAGTTCCTGCAGAGCACCAGTGACCTCTGGGAAAGACTTCCAAGTCTCCCAGGCTGTCTTCTTCCCGATGTTGTAAGTTGATGCATTATGTAAACTCGAAGAACCTGCTGCAGGCTTATCGCAAAAGAAGCAAGTAGGCTCTGTGGACTGTGAATGGCGGTGCGCTGATCGCGTGTGTACAGAAGAGGTATTTTCATGTTGCTCTGTATTTAATTTCTGACTTAAGACATCATAAGCTCTTTTGATGAATTTAATTCGACAAGTCTTGTGCCACCCAGCATTATGTCTCCTCAAAGTGGATTCTATGCCATCTCCATCATCTAATCGTTCCAGGTTGAGGTCCATTGGCATGTGCTGAAGAGTACGGAACCGGGCAAGGTCTTCTGCCAGGGATACATAGCCACTACCAACAGATTGTTTTTTAGTGTTTCTGAGTGGACACTGTAAAGGTTCATCTTTAACTGCTTGGCAGAGGACACAAATGTCCCAGTTAGTGCTGGGGGCTGGCTTTGAATCCTTGGATGAAGAGGGCTGGGCTGTAGGGTCCACCAAGCTATGATGCTTTGACATGGTTGCGATGACACTGCAAGAGAAGGTTAAAAATGTTACAACATTGCTCAAGTATGTATAATAGCAGAAATGTCTTGTCTTATGCCTGAAGGAATTATAAAACATACATGTATCCTAATATAAGAATTAACAGAACCATATTTATGAATTAAATATGAATGTATAATGTATTAATATATGAATATAACAGCATTATTTATCAAAAACATAAGTCAGATTAATTTTCTTTCCTAGTGTACTTACAGGTAAACCAAAGTTTTCTTGCACCCCTGGAACCAACCGCAATCGCAGGTGCATCGGGGAGTAGACATCCTTCACTGCACTAAGAGAAACAAGAATGCTCACACACTGTCTTCCTCAAACAAATATTTACTTAATGTACCTTTCAACAATATGGTAATTGATTTCAATACTATGATTCTAAAAGTTAACTTAATGGCTAGAATACTCACAGGTTATCCCAAGGTTTCTTGCACACCAGTAATGATCTGTGACAGTGATGGGCAGGTGCAGTGTCCAATATAAGGAGGTGGAGCACTATAGCCTACATACCAAGAGAAAAGGCACACCTGTCTCCACGGTCTCAATCAAAAATGTATTAACATAAGTGTTAAAGCCTGGCTGGCTGTTGAGCAAAGTTGAGCTAAGCTGGCTAACAGCTAGCTAGCTAGCAAGCAAGAGTGAATGCTGCTTCAGGGCTAAGTTTGGCTTCAAGAATTATTAAGTACAGTAAACCTGTAGCTATCAAGAGATGTGATATCCTTTACATTGCAAAGCTGAAGTCTATACTGTGTTCAATCATTCAACTGACTTAGCTCACAAATTACTAATTTTAACAACATTCAGAAGATTACTAATAATATTGTTCAATTATTCAATCACTTTACCTGTTAGAGGTTTGTCAGAATATCCATGTCAGAATATTCCTGCCAGAAGTTGTCTCTCCTGCAGACTGTAATGTTAGCTCATCATGTCACCCACCCTACTGACAACTCTAATGTAATTAGCTATACTACTGATAGAGGGCCACCTGGACCTGGTGGTAGTTCTGATCCTAGATAAAAAATAAAATAACCACACATCACAGTTAATAATAACAGATAGTACAAAGGTATAGAAGAACATTTTGGGGCACATGGATACAATTAAATAAATATTTATTGTCTTTTTTTAGATATTTTTTACCTTGACCTTAAAAGAAATGCATTTTCTTGAATTCTATTGATCTCAAAAGTATCACCAACTGACTGGGCACCCAAAAATTAGTGGGAAATGACACCTTAAATGTTTTTCTACAGCGTTTGGTTCCAAAGTTAACCATATTTCAAAATTTTCCGTGGCCATTTAGAATTTGACCTCTACCGGGCCTCAGGGGTCAAATCTGACTTGACTCCACATCTGAAAATACACCTCATGGTATCATCTAACTATGGTAGAAGTTTCATGCTTTTTTCAAAAAGTGCACAATACCTCTTGTATTGGGGTATATGCCGCTGTACTAATATAATTTGTGCACTTACAAAGAAAGGTGACTGACATTAAGTATTAAGTTATCCAACTACAAGATAACTGGCCCTCTGATAACCCTGAGTGATTTCTTTGATCCAAGTCTACAACAGACTATTTTATGTTTGTTGTTTATGTTGTTATAACAGAGGAAGTATAAGTGCTCTCTTGACATTTTAACCGGTTACAGGTTGAAAGTCTCTCTAAAACGTAAAACACTGTAAGGGGAAAGTAAAGGCAAATAATATTTATGCAGCAGCAGTGCAGTGGGTAAAGTGTGTGTCACGAATGACAATATTTAAATCTTTATAACATCACGATATGATTCCACTGAAAGACGCTAAGCGATAATTGAATGATCGTCCAGCTCTACTGCGTGAATTAACCTCCTCAATCAAGGTGGAGACTTTGCTTCATCAAAAGGGCGACAGACAAGACACATGGAATACATTTTATTTCTTTAACAGCATAGAAAAATCCAACACAAAGTAAACTGTACAGTACAGCACTGCTTTCTGAACTGAGAGCATAGAGGAAAAATACAAAAAAATAAACGTAAGGCACTCAATCGGACGAGAGAGATGAGTGAGTTTTCCGTTTTGGTTCAAAAGTGAGCACAGAAAACGGAAGAGAAACAAGAAAAATCACAAATCAAACATGTAAATAAAACCACCCGCACCAGGATGGACGCAAACACAACCCAGCATGAAGAAGCTAATGCTAACGATTTCACGCTAGACACCGGGACCAGAGCCACCCACACACACACGGTTTGGCTCATGTATTTTTTCATAGGCAGTCATGCAAATCTTAAAGCTGTTGAGTAAGTGTTGATTTCATGCCCGCTGTAGACTTTGTTTTTAAGCTAGCAGCGCTAACAGATGCTAACAAGAATCGTCAGCTCTTGTTCAGACTATTGACAACCTGGCTCTCGCTCTAAAGACATGGCAGGCTCTCTTGTTATGCTGCGTTCCAGAGATGACGGGAAGTCGGAAGTTTTGGCTTTCTGCGAGGAAAAGTCAAAGTGCAACGGCCTTTCAAGTCAATGTTTCTGAGACTGTAAACTCTACTCAGCTTTACCATTCACCTTTATAATCCTCAAAATACACTGAAGTTCCATTTACAGCACCATGTGACCTTAAATCTGAACACCTGTGTGGTAAAAGGTTATGAATCATCAAAACACCTGTGTGGAAAAAGGTTATGAATCATCAAAACACCTGTGTGGAAAAAGGTTATGAAGTTGACCTGAAATTGCACTTAGAGTTGCTAACATTCTACGCTAACTAGCTAGCAAACTATGCTAACTAGCTAGCAGACACGACTTAACATTCTTGTTAACAACTTCTGACTTTGACTGGAGCACAGCATGAGCGGCAGAGAAGGCGAGACAACATGGCGGCTGCAGATATGAACCCCATACTCCAAACTACCAGCGGCTCTGGTCCGGACCGGGGCGAGAACAATCCATTCATTCGATCAGAAGTGTATCCATTTTCTAAGTGGAATTAAAAGTTTGATTGGTTGCAGTGCATGCTGGGGGAAAAAACAAAACCAGCCAATCCAGATGACGACTTTTTGTGATTCCTCAGAGAGAAGGGTCAACAGGAAGTGTCTGATTTGGAAACTATGGAAGCCCCGTGTGTCCAAACGACACGGGAGAACAAAAATCACCTTCCTGTGTCCCTCTCATCTCATTAGCCGGGGGGGCTAGTAGCCCCTGTCCCGGCTGCTCCCTTGGTGGGTGGGGTTATACTGCCTAGTGTAGCCAAACTCCAACCCGTCTGCGCCTCCTCGCCGCCTCCTGTAGCCGCCGCCCCTGTCGTAGCCCCCGCCCCCCCTCCCCCGGCCCCTCCCTCGCTGGTTGTTGTTGTTGTTGTTCCTCCTCGCTCCTCTCTGGTTGGAGCTCGGCGGTTCCATCCGCTCAGACTCCTCCCAGGCGTCCTCCGTGCCGCAGCTGACCGACAGCAGGGGCTGGGGCCCCATGGTCACCACGCGTGGCGCGAACCCCCCCGGGTGCCCGCCGGGGCCCGCCCCCCCCAGGGGAACCAACACTTTGATGGGGTTGGCCGGGCTGTGGCGGCCCCGGTAGTGGGACAGGTGGTTGATGTCGCCGCTCGCCTGGGAGAGGACGTCGTAAACGGTCGGCGGGACGGGGCCGACGTCGGGCTGCGGCGCGGCCGCCATGATCGGGACATATTTGACCTGACCAGGGAGGAACACACGTTGGTTAAAATATTTGTTTTTCATCGTGTTCTGTACTCTCAGCAGTGGTAAAGTGTCGTCTCAGAGTGTACATAATGAAGGGTAGATCTGTGTGCGTGGTTCTTACGATGGGTCTGTTGTTGAGCGGAGGGTCCACCAGCAGCACCGGTCTGGTCTGCTCCTTCTGGGTCAGCGCTGACGGGACAAAAACAAGACCATCAGTCACACTATTGGAACGACAGATAAACTAGGGAGATCAACACATTGTAATTCATGCGTTTTCATTCTTTCCATTCATATATTTCTACTTAATAATCAGGTTTTATCATTTGTGGTATTCTTATTCTAGTTTTATTATGATATCTATTGCTGCTGCAATAAAGCAGTTTCCCCAGTGGGGTCATTAAAGCTGCATGAGGCAGTTTTGCATGTTGGAGGTCCCAAATGGAAATGTAAGGACTTCAATACCCAGAACTCCTGTCTGTGCTGTTTTCTACCAAAGGAAACCAAGAGAGGAAAAGATCGGAATTTGGTGAGTTCACTTTGTGATTTATCTTTCTTGTTTTATGAATTATTTCACAGATAAATAGTTGGGCTGCAACCAACGATTATTTTCATTGTCGATGAATCGGTCGATTATTTTCTCTATTAATCGATTACTTGTTTGGTCTATAAAACGTGAGAAAATGGTGAAAAATGGCGATCAGTGTTTCCCCAAAGCCCAAGATGACGTCCTCAAATCTCTTGTTTTGTCCTCAACCCAAAATATGAACTTTACTGTCATAGAGGAGGAAAGAAACCAGAAAATATTCATATTTAAGAAGCTGGAATCAGAGTTTTTACTTGGAAAAAATAATAATACTCAAACCGATAAAAAATAGTTGGTGATTAAGTTAATAGTCTAAAACTAATCGATTAATGGTTGCAGCTCTAAACAGCCAAATAACATCTCTGAAAAAGCCCATCATACCATAAGTGGAGCCAGCAGGAACGGCGGGCGTAGCGCCGCCGCCGCTCGTGGCGGTGGAGCCCTCCAGGGGACCGGGGCCTCGGCCGGGGCCCGGGGTCGGCTCATCGCTGGCGGGCTGAAACTGCTCCGTCGCCCCCTGGCTGCCCTGGAGCTCCATGGCACAGGCGGAAGACGGGTACCCCAGCAAGGAGGAGGAGGAGGAGGAGGGGTACTGGGGCGGGTTGGCGGGGTACGACGGGTGTCCCGGGGCTTGAGCCGGGGCATAACCCTGAGACGAGGGCTGGGGCGGGGAGTAGGGCGGAGGCGGGGTGGGGTACTGCCCCGGGTAGCTGGGGTTCCCGGGCGGGGGCACCTGGTGCTGTTAAAAAGTAGAAAAATACAGTCCGCACATAGATATTGCTCCCATGAACATTTATTGGTAGCCTATACCACTGCGTGACATTTTGGGTACAAAGCCTTCTTCAGTTCAGACATGAAACCAATGCAGACACACCTTACAAATACCAGTCTCAAGGGGGTCACCTGACAGGTCATGTGATTACACAATGATGAAGAAGAAAAAGCAATACATACAATTTATAGTGAGCCTTGTAAGTACAAGGCAAATGCACAATAGCCCTCTAAGTACAATTAATATGTGCGATTTATTGTAAGCAAACAATAATGCATAGTAAAAACGCACAGTAAAGTAGCCATACCTGGTGCTGTTGCCACAGCAGTGAGGAGCAGGTCATCCTGTGGGGCAGGGGCTGGGCGGACAGGTTGAAGGGGGGTTCACTGGGGTAGGGATGAGGGGGTGTTTCGGGGCCAGAGGCCTGCGGGGGGGCGGGGTGATCGTACTGGGGAGCGGCCGAGGCCGAAGCGGGAGGAGGAGGAGGAGGGTGGTGGTACCCGGGGAGGCTGGTGGCAGCAAAGTGGAGGTAGGGGGCAGGGGAAGGGGAGCGGGAGACTGGAGGTGGGGGGGAGGGGCTGCAGGAGGGCACCTTGGCGTGCGCGGTGTAGGCGTGCCGCAGCGGGAGGAGGTAGATGCACGGGGAGAAGATGGGGTTGGTGTATGCCTGGACAGGACAGGAGAGGAGAGAGGGAGCAGCGGTCAGTCTCTGGCTTCTACAACAGCTTTATAAACAAAAGCTATACGACGTTAAGTAGCATAATAGTAATTTGAGACAGCAGATGGATTTTTGTCAGTTATTTGTCACCGCCCCCCAAAAAATCTGTTCCCTCAGGATTGCACTAACACTACCAAGTGTTGCCAAGCAACAGGTAAACGGTTTCCTGACTGAAAGCTATTTAAGCTTGCTACGTTTAGGTTAGCACAGAGGATTTCAGTGAAGTGTCCCTGTGCTCTTATCCTGTATATCAGCACTCATGGAATGCCTCTCGTCCAATCAAATTGCTCAAACATAAGAGTGTTATATAATTAAAGGAACACCATCGATTTTCAACCAGCTTTTGTATATCATTACAAAATCGATAGTATAGGGGTTCAGGGGATTTGAAATGAAATTGAATGATTACGAAATGAAAAACCTTGAATAAAGAAACCTTGGTTAAAAAAAAAAAAATCAATAGTATATCCAAAAACTGTGGAAAAGCGGTTTTGCAGTCATTCATTTCGTTTGAGAGTTGATCTGAGAGAAGATGTGGACCAGTGATGTCATTTGTGCATGAATGACATCACTGGTCCACAACTTAACTCAAATCAACTCTCAATAGAGAACCGCAGGAATTATGTATTTTTATTTGTGTAGGCTTACCCAGAAGTCCCTGCGATGGCAATGGGATTTTTGTATGGGAATTTATTAACAAAAGTGTATGAAACAGTGAAGTTTGTGTTCAGCAAGATCATCTTCACAAACGAGGAACACTGTTATGACTTTTGTGACAGGTGTGATGGTCAGGTAGCCCCTGGTAGGTTGTGTCATGTGACTTTTGACTGAGCACCGGAGTTAAACAGGAAGTGGGAGTGGCTTGGAGTTAGTATTATGACGTGGCATTTCAGGTGCGCACTCTCTCTCAGCTGGTGATTGAAGAAAGCCATGGATTCTCTGTCGCCCCCAGTCTCTAGTCGTTTTCACGTATGGGTGTGTCTGTGTGTGAGATATTCTTTGTACTAGCGTCCCTAATCTACTGAACGGGAGCTGCTGATAGCCAGCTTCCATACTGAGGCTTGGTGCTGTCCTGTGAAACCATCAGAGCGCTACAGCCTGCTGTCCGAGGCAGGTACTCCTGGGTTTTCAGGTAGGCAAACTTTGTTTATTGACTTCCTGTGAGATAACCTGTTGCTCAGTCATTCTGTTGTTGTTGTTGTGGCGGGTTTGGGTTCTAGACGCGAGCCTGATTCTATTTTTGAGAACCGGACCTGTCACACTTTCGAAGCATAAGTAGGCGTAGGCGTACGTTTTTTTTTAAACACCGTTTTCAGAAAACGCTTCAAAAGTCATAAAAGTGCTCCTCGTTTGTGAAGATTATCTTGCTGAACACAAACGTTGCTGTTTCATAAACCTTTGTTAACCACAGACCTTATTTCGTGCATTTTAACGGAAATTCCCGTACAAAAATACCATTGACTTTTACACCTACGAGCCGGAAGTGTTAGCAGCCATGTTTCCCGGACTGGTTCCTGCGGTACTCTAGAACTGTCAAACTAAATGAATGACTGGTTCCTGCGGTACTCTAGAACTGTCAAACTAAATGAATGACTGGTTCCTGCGGTACTCTAGAACTGTCAAACAAAATGAATGACTGGTTCCTGCGGTACTCTAGAACTGTCAAACAAAATGAATGACTGGTTCCTGCGGTACTCTAGAACTGTCAAACTAAATGAATGACTGGTTCCTGCGGTACTCTAGAACTGTCAAACTAAATGAATGACTCGTTCCTGCGGTACTCTAGAACTGTCAAACTAAATGAATGACCGGAAAACGGTTTACAGTTTTCTGATATACTGCTGATTTTGTAATGGTACCAAGCTGGTTGAAAATTGACGGAGTGTTCCTTTAAAGAGCGTGGTGCTTTTTATTTTTTATAGTTACTACTCAAGATTCTTATGAAAATACCGCCCCACCCCCACGCCCCCCCCCCCCCCCCCCCCCAAATAAATAAATAATAAAATAAAAATAAAACATGCCCCAGGGCAGAAATATGGAGAAAAAGTTGGCATTATAATGCACATGCAAAAAAAAAATCCATCTGACCAGATAACGTACGATAATTATCGTATTTGTACGATATTTTACCACCAAAACTGATCATTTTGACGCTCTGGTACGATAATTCGACACTGCC